>NW_026129824.1:0-34151 GCF_022985175.1 Labeo rohita | reverse complement strand
AACAAATCAAACCGTGCATCTCCCGATCTGCTCTCACACAAATAGGGACTGCCATGACCATATCAAACATTTTTAATATTCAGGATTTTAAATCAGGATGAGTATTTTCACAACAGCCAATGCGCAAACGCAAAACAGCTGCTGTACAGTCCATTGGATAGTGGAGATGGAGGAAACCACTTATGTTTTTATAATAACTGATGGGAGCCAATTATGGTTTTCTCTGAGCTATGAAAAATTAAATAATGCATATTTTCTCATTTTATTTGTATTGTCTTTTTTTTTACTGGATAGAATAAGTATGGTTTAGGCTAAATTAATTTCAATTAAATTAAATTAATTTAAATTAATTTCAACTCTTCTCATCCACGTCCCAGCTCCTCTCCCCTCGCCTCTCTCGACGGCGGTGCAGCCCGGGGTTATGAGGCGGTCCCTCAGGTCGAGCACGCTGTCGCGGTGCATCTATGCCCACCCGGCGCTGCCACCTGGCGGGATCAGCCCCATCTCCCCTCCAGGGTGTGTGAGTTCTCATCCGCTCTCGCGGGCCTTGCACGCCATGGCCACCTTACAGGTGTACCAGGCCAAGGTGTTGAAACACCTGCACGAGAGGGGTTCTGACCAGGGTGCAATGGAAGAACTCCGCACCGCCACCGACTTCGCCCTCCGAGCAACGAAGGTGATGGCGCGTTCCCTTGGTCAGGTGATGTCCACCATAGTGGTCCATGAGCGACATCTATGGCTGACCTTGGCCCAGATAGCAGACGTCGACAAATCACGGTTTCTTGACGCTCCTATCTCCCAGGGCGGCCTATTCGGCGACACCGCCAAGGACTTCACCCAGCAGTTCTCGGCGGTTCAAGAGCAGACAGAGGCGATTAAACACATCCTGCCCCGCCGTGACATTCCAACCACGAGGTGGAGAGAATCGCTCTTTGGGGGATGACAACATCAACAACATCAACGTCCCGGGAGGGCCGGGAGTTGCTGTGTGCTCAAACGCTGTACCCACAAAGTCACAGAAAGAGTGACAGTAAGTCTCAGCTATGCGATTCAGTTCGCCAGGCATCCACCCAGGTACAGAGGCGTCCTTTTCACTTCTGTCCACTCGGACACACATGCCGCTGTGCTTCGTGCGGAGGAAGACAACAAGGGGTGCCTACTCATGAATGAGCGGCGGGACTTTAACGCGGCCATGGACATACGTTCGCAACGAACGCATGTACCATCCGTGAACGCTGCCTCAGAGTGCTCTTGGCCCGGGCACATGAGACAGCGATCATGTCCGTCCAGTGAGGCGAGGAAACTACCGCACCCGGAAGCGCACGGCCGGAGAGGCATACCGGGAAGATGCCCTCGACAGCCGTGAGAAATTCACTCTGAAATCCCGGTCCGCCCAGGGAGGAACCGCGGCACAACTATGCACTCAAATGGGCGGATGCTCGCTGGAATGCGGGAGGCTCGTAAGTGCCGTGAAAACAGCAGCCCGCAGGATTATGCTAGCGGCTGTCAAACGCTCTTTTAGATGAAGCTCTTTCAGTTGTTTGGCAGCACACCAGCAGAGAGAGTGGCAACTCAGGAACTTTTTTTTTTTTTTTTGGCTCAGGAAACAAGGCTCCGAAGCAAAAGTCTGAATGAGTGGTTGCACGCCGCCATCTTATATACCCGTATGTACGGGGGAGTGGCTCGGCATGCAAATACCACTCGCCAATGTTCATGAATGTCCATTGGCCTTTTGAATAAGGCTTGGAGATGATTGGACTCTCAAGCGAGTTCCCATATGTAACGTCGTAGTGAAACGACTGAAGGGGAACTAAAAATACAGGTGTTTCATTACTTATGCACGCAAGCCAAAAGGTAAAAGTAAATGCAGTCTATAACATACCAACAAAGAAGCTTCATCCATTAGGTGCGATGATGTTTTATTTTTTTCTGGGCCTGGGCCCATGTTTTTGATTTACAATCAAATTTTTCCAATTTTTTTTTTAACCGCAGCTTGTGGGGCTGCGCTGATTTGCAGTTCTTGCATGTCTTGCATGCCACATTGAGTGACACAGAACAAGACACACATTTCTTTGTTGTTGATCCTGGTCCTGGCATATCTTTTTGGAAAGAAACATTAGAAACATGGGTTTCATATTAATAATACAATAAAATGATATAAAAGTTTCCTAATTTTTCTGGTCTTTGGCTGGTTAGACACTAACATCAGGCTAACATCAGGGCATGATGTCCCAGGGGGCTGCAGGATGAGGGTAAAAATATGGAATGAGAACACTAGACAATCAACTACTGGTTAAATTAAGTATGGCAGTGCCCATACAGCATAGTTAGTCTATTACCATCCAATTTGATGATGAGTTTATAGCCTACTTTATACTTGTATATTATGGTCAGGGCCTACTGTTCAGCCTGTTAGAAGGGACAGTTAGTGAAAATAGCAATACAACGGTCATGTGCCAATCATATAGCCAATTATAAAACCGTATTTGATGCACCCAGAATTGATCCGTTTTAAACAAGAGCTCTAATCAAATAAATTGAAAATGATTTTAAATGATTAACTGATAAAATATTTAAGTTTAACTGTCTGATGAAATTAAGGTAACACTTTACAGAATAAATGTTAGCAATTAACACATAACTAATATGTGTCTGTATTAGAGCCTAATAAGGCCTGCATTAAGCATTATTAATCATGTATTAGGCTTGTATTCACCAATTTTCATATTCTCATTGAATGGGCCATGTATTCTTGGTGAATCCTAATAACCAACGTTGCTCTTAACCTAAGGTTACGGATATACAGTAAGGTCAACATAAAAAGTTTATAGCTTTCCAATACTGTCTGACTCTGGATACGTAACTATGTTACAATTACCCTTTACTTATTTGTACTTTAATTTCAAAACAAAGCTGGAATTTGGCAGGAGCATAGAACTGCTCCATGTCAATAGCACTTAGCAAGCTAAGCAATGCGAATACCAGCCTGGCTACTCGGCACTATATATATTTTATTATTTTGTTTTATTATTATTAATGTATGAATGTATCAATATTAATGCAACATCATACAAGGACATGCCAAACAGCATAGACAACCTCACAATGCTACTAAACATATTATGATTTAACTAAAATATATAATTACATTGTTGTAATGTCAACACGTCTTACCTGCTTGACGAGGTTCGAAGAAGAGGAAGTCGTGGCCGCAAGGGGCAGTGTTTAATGTCATCGTTAACAGGCATTAACGGGTATTTTCCCTGAACTTCCACAGCTGGAAAAAACATGCAAGTTTCAAATTTGAGGGTATTAATTCTGTGTAATAGTTATTCCGTGTTTCCCCCCATTCTTTAAAACAAAACTTTAGCAAACTGTGGTGACGTCACATAATCACTTACATCCGGGTATTTTAAATCGTGTAGTTCTCACGTTTGGAGAGAGTTTGCACTAATAATGTATTTTACCCAACACAGCAACATTTTTCTTCTCTGAATTAAAAGTATAACATTACAAATGCAGTAAACACATACTAATGTCTCCTAATCTGTAAGCACTAAGGTGGTACTGAACTTATTGTAATTGTTTCCTATAGTTGCTAAACAACGGAACTAGGTTGTGTAATTAAAAGGTTGTGGTTAACATGATTTAACATCAATTTAATACATTGTTTTTAGTGAGGTGTCAAGCAGCTGGGAAAGCAAGAAAAGAAACTAAATCAAGCCTCTGGTTGCATGTTTGACTCATATGACAGTAAGGTTTTACTTCATTAAAACGTGACACTTACACGATTTTTTTCGGCGTGGATCAGGGCAAATGAATAATTTTCACCTTGAAAATAATAATAAAAAGTGTAGGGCACGTTTGTCTCCTTTCTTAACGTGGACTTGTAGGCTCCCTGATCGTCAGTACAGTAATATTTCATTCTATCGGTTTAATAAGAAACAAAATAAGTTGTGGCTTTTAAGATTTTTATGGCTATTGCGTGTCAACATCCGGGTATTTCTCCACGAAACATGTTAACACAAAACGTGTAAGTTTCACGTCTGAGAAGGTTAAACCGTGACAGCTACACGTTTTCCAAAGTGGACCAATGTGATTATGTCACGTCTTGGCGTGATACCAGGTTGTATATTCAGTTGTAATGGTTTTTGTCGTGAAATAACAGACCACTAGGTGGTGCAGTTGATATCAGAAATAAGAACTGCGGTATGCCGAGTAAAATTATGAATGAATGACACATAGTAGTTCTGCTCTAAGCATGGACACGTTTTTGAAAAGACATCAAGTGCCAGGTAAACATAGATAGATGGTAGATGAGGCAGATGATGAATCTACTTCGGAGATCGCAACTACAACAAAGAGATAAAAATATGAGAAAATTGAGAAAATCTGTTTAATATACAATGAATGCTTTTACATAGTCCAAAAAAAACAAACAAAAAAAACTGAATACATAGTGAAGCTTCATGCTTTACTTTTAATGTTTCTACTCTAAAAGTGACTAGTTCCTTGTTTTGTTTTGTTTTTCAGTAAATTGTCAAACACTGAATTATAATAATTGTAATAATTATTACATATTACGTAATAATTATTATCAAATAATTCCTTTTGAAATTGTTTTTATGTTTATGTGTAAATGAATGAGGGGTGCTTGAATTTTTTTTTATTCTGCAAAAGGGGGGGCCTGGCAGAAAAAGTTTGGGAACCACTGTTCTAGGCAATACGCAGTATCCCTTGGAGTAAGTGCATCACATCCCAATAGCTTGACCTTGGTTTGGGTTAAGTTGGCGGTGCCAGTATTGAAGAATTTCCTCCTTCACTTGAAACGTGGCTCCGAGATGATCTTCAGAAGACAAGAGTTGAACATACATATTTCCACTCACTGATTATCTTCAAGCAGGTCCTCAAGTGATTGGTGAAGAGTTAGTGAAGATTCTTCTTGGTGACTTATATCAACACAATTCACAGCCTGATGATTCAGTCTCTCAAGGGGCCAGATCGTCCCATTGGGAATTTAGTCAACTGCTGGACCATGGGTGAATTCTGCAGGGAGGTGTGTTGCTTAGGTATCCCCACACCTTAGGTAGAGCTGCAGATATGGTAAATGTCTTTGGATCCTGCCCATTGCCTGGAACTGGGGATGTCCCAACTGAAGTACTTTCCTCATAGTAAGTACTGGGACGAAAATTGGAATTGCAAGGCTAAATGGAACAGGAACGATTTTGCAGGGACCGGAGATGTGTGCGCTAAAATTAATGAGCTGGGCCTTTTCTTCCCTGGAACTTAAAGAAATACAGAGCATGCCTTGGCTGGAGAAATGTATAGAGTGTTTGCCAAAGGGCATGCCCAAGGAAAGAATGGTCACCGCTTTGGTGTTTCTGAGCTGTATTGGTATGGTACAAAATGGTGACTATATATTAATCCAAATATTGGCGGTGGAGGTGGAGCGTCTGCTGCCGGTGACACAAAAACATCTTCAGGAGTGTCTTGTCTCATTTGCTTCTTGTTCACGTCCTCCTGAACCAGAACCAACCACTGAATTCCTGGAAGAAGTGGTAGAGGAGCAAGTAGATGAGGAGGTTGTCAAAAGAATTAAGCCAGCATGTGTTCCTGCAAGCTCAAGCACTACGTGGACAAATTTGGAGATGTCATACATAGACCTTCGCCATTGTCAGTCTTACGAACAGTATATGAGGTGCTGCAAGGAGAGTTCTATAGGTGTTAGAACATTTTTTGCATTCAGACCGAAATGCACAGTCATTTTTTTAAAAACTAGTACTTACTTTTAATTTAAGTTGTTGTGAAAGAGATTATACTTTGAAATATATGAAACTAAAACAAAATACTATGTATAAAAATAGGAACTTCTCTTGAAGGGAAGATTTTTGTTTTTTGTACCACCCTAGAGACAAGTTATGGCTGTCCACCTGGGATCTGCGATTCCACCTGCCCTGCAAGAAGATGAGTGCCCACTGTATTGGCCCGTTCACGATACAGAGGCAGATTAATGAGGTCACATACCAGCTTCAGCAGAACCTGCAAAAAGACACATCCCATCAGCAGCCAGGTAAGAACTCTTACACTGTCCATTGTGTTTGATACTCGCCTACCATTCTCCTTACGATCTGCTTCCACAAACCAGCTATTAAATCTGCCTGTTAATTCACTTATTTGTCATCTCTGGCTCAATCTGTGACAACAGTAATATCCAAATTCTTTTTGGTCTTTTTTCTAGCAAAGCTCTTACTATTACATGTTTGTTGTCTAGCTATGCTCCTGCCAATACATGCTATACACATTTACTTAGTAAGTACTTTAAAACAACAAGTGTGGAGTTTTGGTTAATTATAACAGCTACTGGACTGGACTGAACTGTAGACAAGATATCAATTTAGTTCAGTGAGTGTATTGTTACGAATCTGGTCGGTGTTCTGCGGTCCGCTCACCACCAGATGTCGCTCTCACCTTATCATCACACACAGACTGTTGCACTACACCCCGGACTACATTCCCCATCATTCAGTGCGCTGATTGGGTCAGCACCTGTGACCAATCAGTGGCGCTATAAAAGCCCCGGTTTCTCCCTTTGCAAGCCATGGAGTGTTGTTGTTATTTTCATTGTTGCTCTGTTTATTATAGTTTCCTAGTTCCCCTGTGTTTAGTTCCCTCGCCTGGCCTTCTTGTCTCATCTGTCTCGCCGCCTGCCCACTGGACTCTTGCTCGTTTACTTTCCTCCAAATTTTACAAACCCACCCCCTTCCTGTGGCCAGTTATTGTGAACAGTTATTTGGCACTAATAGCGGAGCTGGCATTGTTTCTAGGCTTCGGGTCAGTGGCTCATTCCACCATGTCATGCCCACAAATGAACCACTCTATTCCCTCCTGCCTGGACGCATCCTCAGTTAAATCCACCAGCTACGTGCCAAGACAATCCAGATTTTAGAGGGAAAGCACCATCTTTTGCAGACTACAGGCAGCCCTGTAACAATTTCAGCATCTGCAAATGCTTCAGATAACGTTGTCGATACCTTGACATCTGCAGCTTCTGTGGCGGTGCTCACGCTCGTCACATATTGCATACCTGTTACGAAGTCAGCCAAAAAAAATAAAAAATTTAAAATCATGTGAATATTTTTTTACCTGTCTATCAACCTGTCTTGCCACCCGGATGCAGAGTTTACTAATTATCTTGCTGTCTGGCCACAAAAGTGTGTTTAAACCAGGTGTGGAATGCTCAAAACATTATCTGTAATAATCTTCAGTCTGCTCTTGGAGAAGCCAGTACCGTTAAAAATGAATTAGACCCTTGCTTCATATTCAGCCCTTTCAATGCTCCCCCTTTCCTGTTTTCATATTAGCCCTACTGGAGCGGCTACCAGGAATTTTTCTGGTGAGAAAAGCCTTATAATTGACCTGTCAGCTCTGCATAATTCCCCAACTCTGCAAAAACAGCTGGATTCCTCTCGATGAATTTTCTTTGAAATACCACAACATTGATGATGCAATCAATATATTAAAAAAACTGTGGGTCATGGTGCTTGGATGGCAAAAGTTGACATCCACTCAGCTTTTAAAGTGATCCCTATACAACTGGATTCAGGGCACTTATTCGGTGGTTTACATGCCAGTTCCATTGCCAGATTACAGTGAACTCAAAATTGTGCTGCTAGACTACTCACCCACACCCAGCACTCCGCCCACATCACTCCAATTTTGTTCAGTCTCCATTGGCTTAACCTATGTTAATCTGTCATTTTTGTTTATTTTACTGATGTTCTTCTTTTCTAATTGTATGTTTACTGTAAAACGACCTTGAGCACTGGAAAGGCGCTATGGTGAAAACCAGAATAAAGAGTTAACTGAATGGTGTTGCAAAGTTGAGATGACAGAGTCCAGGTATTGAGCCACACCAAACGTCTGAGCACAATGTAGAGATTCATGTGGAAACAGCATAGAGTCCAAGGAAGCGAGCATGTGAATGGTAGACCAGACAATGACGTGTTTACGAGTGTCTCTTGAGGATCAGGTGCAACAGATTAGAATTTGGGTGATGATGAACGAGTGGGCGGTGCTACCGGAGTTGTGGCTGTGGTGAATGCTTGACACATAATTTGAGAAATTTGGTTAGACTTGTTTGATCTAAAACTAGAAGCTAAAAGGCTTCTTCCATCCTCTACAATTAATTACATTTCAAATACTTTTTCATTAACATTCAGCCCATCCATTGAAATTCTGATTCTTGAACTTCAATCTTTGAAAGCAAGTTAATCTTTTTCCCAGCAATATTTTGCACTGATGAATGGCCCATAAACTGAGCTGTTTTATTATTGACAAAGAGAACAGCCTGTTTCCATCCAACTGGCCTTTTACAGATAAAATGGTCTGTGATGACCTCATCCTTAAAAAACAAACTGTAGTTTTGATGCAATCACAAAAAAAAGCCCTTGAGCCGTTTCCATACAGAATTCACCTATATTGCGTAAATTATATAGGCTAGTGGCATGTTCTTTATTTATTAGAAACAAAAACCTATTATTAAATTGTATAGGCCTACATAAAATTATCTTTATTAATTGTCATGATTTTATAATTTTTTTTTACTTTGTTATAGACTATTTAATTGATAATCAAGCAATACCGTTAACTGACAAGATTATGTCAAATTACAATGACATGAAATTTGAATTGATGTGTGGCTGTGACACAATAAAAATACCTAAATTTGTTTTCCATGGATTCATTTTATACACGCAAAAAGCAACATAAACAAGAGAACTTGAGGATTCACATGGTCACGCATCTGCAGTGATTCTGTGAATGGAAAAACATAAACAGGCCTATATGCAAAGTACATTTTTCCAAATAAATAAAGAATTTAGAAAAAAGTTAAACAGTTAGCAGTCTATATGGTAAATTTAGTTTCATTTTTCTGAGAAAGCGACATCCTGTTTGTTTTCATTTTTACAAAAGCATAGTTTGTTTTTATTGTGAATGTACACAAATAAAATAAATATTTAGAGTTTTCAATAATGTCTTAATCTTATATGACCAAAAAAAGAAAGAGTAGGCTATTGTAAGTCATTTCCATTTTTACAAGGGGAAAATTAAATAAACATAAAATAACAAATAAAATAGTGTGCTGGTGCCTCCTGGGCGCAGTTAAGCATTAGCTAACTCGACAACGCAGCTTCATTGTCATAATAAAATACAGTCAGCCAAACATATTAAAAAAACATGCCTTTTTATATGCTCAATTCCGAACAAATCCTTTTAAATATAATGGAACAGTACTCAAAACACAACAAGAATAAAACAATATAAGAAATTTTACAAGCCAAAATGAGTTAATTAAAATGTTTTACTTATTCCAATATCCATGTAAAACAAGATCTTAAGAAGAAAATGAATAAACTTATTTACAAACAGGCATAAGCCACACAAGGGAAGCTGGTAACACGTGTAACTCTACTTTCAAAACCTGATGAACGCTAACTGAACAGACAGGAACTAAATACACAAGCAAATGAGACTAATGACAAGACACAGCTAAACCAAATAATGTAATCAGACACAAGGACCACGAGGAGAGAAAAAAAAACCCCTAAAAAGTTCATGTGGTGGCGACAAAAGTAAGTAATCTATGACCCTGATGTAACCACTTTAACTTTAACTCAGTGGAAGCTTATTCAACAACGTCTCATGCTTATGATCGACAGACACTAGGTGAAAATGTGCGATGAGCTTTTACCCTGGTCATTTCATATCACTGCAAATTCTAAATACAACACTTGCTTATTTTAGAGCACATAAAGACCAATCAAACATTTCACAATCATTCAATATCAAAGAGCTTGTGACATTACAGTGATGATAATTAACCCCCTGTCACATTAAGCTTTAGATTTAATAGATTTAAAGAATATATATGGTATTTTATTGGGCTATTTGTGGTAAGAAACTATAGATATTACAGTGAACTCTAACAGTGTGGCTAAGGCAACCAGTGTTTTTAGTGTCTACATACATTCGATTTCCGAGAGGAGAAAACATTTCAACCATCAAAACTACGTTTTTGAGTAGTTGGACTACATTAAAATACACAAACCTTACATAAAGACTGGTTTTATGTTAGTGTTTTAGAGAATTTAATGCTGTGCCACTAAAAGCCCTCTGCTTTGTATTATAAATAAAGTCTGTCATTTCAAACCCTTTCTCTGATTTCATGCTGGACTTGAGAAAAGATCACTGACAATTTAACACATTAATAACCATAGAGGTTGAATTACAAATCTACAGGTTTTGATCATGATAATGTTGACAGAAGACAACTGAAAAATAAAAAAATAAATGGTTCTAACTGTATTTAATGGCAAACAAGTACCCAGATAGCAAGGTGACATTGATTCAATGTTGAAATTTCATCAGAATCATCATTTTGGTTGAGGCTGTTTATTCAATGCTAAATAATGCTGAATCAGTGTTGATAATTCTGTGTTGAAAAAACAAACATTTAATCAATGTTGATTTTTGGTTTTGGAACCATCCATCCCCTCATTCAACAATTTAAGGCAAATTAAATTAACCAAGTGCATTTCTATAAAATGTGTATCCATGTGTGTATGTTTAAAACAGGTTCAGAAATTGACTGCAAGAGATTTGCCATGGTGCTTCAAAAAATAAATAAATAAATAAATAAAAAAAAAAAAAATTATATATATATATATATATATTAAATTTATTAATTTAAAATTAATAAATAATAATAATAATAATAATAAATCTTTATAGGGAGTACATTTTAACAGTAACTCATATGTATTTATTTATTTAATAATTAATTAATTCATTCATTCATTCATTTATAAGCATGCCAAAAAAACTCCACTCCCATAAAGCACCAGCAATGACGTAAGTCAATCACTCTTCTCCCATTAAATATTTAAATATTAAAATATTTTCTTCCTCTTGTAATAATAAAAATATTAGACATATTAAAATATTTTCTTCCTCTTGTAATAATAAAAATATTAGACACATTTTTACGTTTTGCAAGGTAAATATAATATTAATATTAATATATATATTAAACAGAAATTTGCGAAAAAGCAAAAAAAAAAAAAAATTTTAACTGAAAAAGCGCACAGGCCGTAATGTATCGAGAAGACTGGAAAATTGTGTGCTGCAACCTTGCAGATCCATTTTGTGCGAGCGAAGCAAGCGAGGAGAACAGAAACGGATCGTCGGTATAAGTGTATAAGACTGAAGAGTTTTAGAGAAAAAAAATTGGACGGTAAGTTTTGTGTATTTTTCTTGCTGTCTAGTTTACTAACATGCTTAGCTCATCATCACTGTTAATCGTAGATTTAAATTGTCATATCAATCATTACCGTTAATGTTGTGGTAGTATTTATTAGTTTGCTGTTTACTTAGGTTTATTATTGCTAAATTATGTTTTCGAGGTTTATGAAGGTACTCTTAGTGCGAAACTATTAATAGGCCTTAGTAATTAATTCAGCATAATGAGAGAACAAATCATTTGGTAGCTAGCTATGGCTAAGTTATTTTTTGGTTTTCCCAAAGGTACATTGTGTTCAGGTGATGAATATGTTTTTATTTGAATGATTCTCCTTTTTTTCTCCTACAGTGTCCTGGAGCTCCAAAATGGATTCCGCCTCCAAACACAAGGTTTTTACGGACAAAACAAACAAGGAGAACAGGAACTGAGAGGATTGGCATAAGGTCAGAGACAGAGTAGTTTTAGAGAAAAAACGTGTCAGATTTTAGTGGTCATGGCTTCAAGTGTCATGGGTATATTATTAATGTTGAACTAGGGATGCACGATATTATTGGACTGTTATCGGAATTGACGTTAATGATAATGACGTTAATTGTAAATATCGCCATTGGCCCGATATGAAAAATTATGCCGATATATCTTCCCGATAAGATGAATATGTTAACTTACATGTGCTGAGGGTGTGCTAGGGAATAGATCATGTCAGCAGTGTGGCTCATTCTTGAAGCAAAGTTTTGACTGAATGAGGAGTAGATTCACTGTTTTGTATCGCTGCATTTAAACTGAGAATCCACATACAGAATGATGCATAGCAATAGTGTGTGCAGTGGCAGAAGCGGCTATAGGAGAAAGTGCGCTGTTGTTCTATTTGGGATCATTTACTGTTGCCGGTTTCATATCCAGTCACTAGATCGCTAAATGCACATTTAAATGGTCTTTGTTGTATTTTGAAACCCAATGGCTAATTTTGCAAATGACATGATCTGCACTTAAAATAAATGTTCCCAAAAGTAATTACAGCGCACAGTAAGTGAATTCTCTTTCTCCGGCGGCACAACGGTAAAGCACAATGTTGAAACATTTTTATGTGAATATTATGACACAATTGAATTACAAAACATTCTTTATAAGATAAATAGTTGGTTAGCAGGCAAATGTTAGTAGCGACCATGCTTTTGGATTCATGCCGTTCGAGCCCATACATTTAAAGCCATAAGCGGCTATGTGTCCTGTTTTCCCGGTTGGTCACGAATTGCCTCAAACGTAATAATATTTATAGTTTCTTTTCACAAATCATCACCGTCTCACCCTTTAATTTCGCAGGTTTATTTTCTTGTCATTTAATTTTAATCCATGTTGTTGTATCTTTTATGGTGGTAAACTGTGGGTGGGAAATAAAATATTTCGTTGCAATAAATTAAGAATTCGTTAATGCGACTTTTTAAGGTGGTGATAGCAAATATTACGTGACTATTCTGGAAATGATGGCGGACGGAGGATTTGGTTTTCGAGTAGGGTAAAAGACCGCTTGTTAATCCAGAGAAAGTAAACATGTTGGTATTCTTGTGCAAAAAAAAAAAAAAAATGTACTTTTTCCTAGTTGGTCACGAATTGCCACATAACTTAATAATATTTTTCTTTTCCCAAATCCTCACCGTCTCACTCTTTAATTTCGCAGGTTTATTTTCTTGTCATTCACTTTTAATCCAAGTTTTTGTATCTCTTTTGTGATAAATTGCTGGTGGGAAATAAAATATTTTGTGGGAATAAATTAAAAATTTGTTAATATTACATATTAATTCGTTCCCTCATTTTACAAATTAATAAATTAATAAATCGAAGGAACGAATTAAGAAATTGTAGCAATGAATTATGTCCTGTTCATGTCCCGCAAAGCACCCTCACAGTCACCCAGTTTAGTTCTACTTTTGTTTTTGTTTTCGTTTTGAAATGTTGTTTTTAGATTGCGAATTTGAAAGTGAAAGCATCCGAAATTTGTCTTATAGCAAAAGTGAATTTAATTCACAAAATTCAGATAATAAATAATGCTAGCCTACTGATGGAAAACAAGGGATTGAATGTAAACCACTCATTACTATTTATTTAATCCTAACAAATAAGTTATTGTTAAAGACTAACTTTCCAAACAAAAGTATATATATATCGGTATCGGCCAAAATGAGATGAAAAAATATCGGCATATCGGCAAAAATCCAATATGGTGCATCTCTATGTTGAACGCAATCATTAGCAAAGCCACCAACTTTATGGTTGGTTTAGCAGCTATCCTATTGGTGAAATAAAAGTTAAAAAGAAGACTGTTTTGAAAGTGCGAATCATGAAACTTTAATTACTTTGTCGGTATGCCATGGTCTCATATAGCCTATTTATGAAAAATAAAGTTTAATAAACGCAATACAATGCATCCTGCACCTAAACAGGTGGCCTGGTTGAATCTGGGGGCGGGGCCACAAATCCGTGAGTACAGTTTACAAACCTGTGGGAACGGATTGCGAAAGCGTGCGCACGGATTATGAATTTGTGGGTACAAATTTAAAATCCGAAGGTACGGTTTACAAAATCTAAGCGCACGGATTGGAAATTCGTTGGTACGGTTTGTCAATCCGTGGCCACGATTTGTTAAACTGAGGGAACAGTTTAAGTATTTGTGAGTGCGGTTTATAAACTAAGGGGACAAATTGCAAAACCGTCGCCATGGATTGATTTTTTTTTTTTGTCCTTCAGGTGACGTCGCAGGCTCTGTAAATTATACTGTACAGTATATGGAAAATATGTTTTTTGAAACTCAAACCGCATAAACTTAAGATATCACCTTTACTTGATCTGGACAAAGGATCATCATTATATTTTAGATAAAGTAGGATATCATGTAATTTTTAACACTTTTTTTGCACATAATATATAACAGACTACATTGTTACATTAAGTATATTTGTTTTCATAGCATTGAATATGTACATTGTAGGACAACATTTGCAGGTTGTGAAATAACACACACACACACACACACACACACACACACACATATATATATATATATATATATATATATATATATATATATAAATCAAATGTGTGCATTGTATCTATGGAAGATTGTAGGAAATTTCAAAACATATGTTGTATATCTGTACATCTGTAAAAGTCACATTTCCAAAAATTTAGGACCCACCTTCTGTCATTCATAAACAACTACCACTCCAAGTTTTTAGAGCATTGTGCAGTTCTAACTTTTTGTTTGTTTTTCATTCTTTAGATGCCCTACAACAACAACAGCTGAAAAAGCTGAAAAAAAGGAGGCCTCAGAGTTTGTCTTTGCTTCAACAGTTCAGAAATGGCTTCGTTATGCCCCAGAACGGCTGGGGGGGAATTGCTCGTGGTGGAAAACCATGAGTTCAGACTTATGTCTTATTATCTGTTTTGCTGAGTAAATACATTTCAACTGTACTAATAATGTTTCAGTCATCTGTTGTGTTTCTGTCTTGGTTGTTTCTATTTGCATTTGACTGAATTTTGCTGAGGCAAGTTGCAATTTTTATATGCTGTTATGGTTTTCCAGTGTCTTCTCTTGCCAGTTAGATTCTGTTTTATAAATTCAGAATTAACAATCTCTTCTAATAGTTAAAGTCATTTTGTCATCCAGTTTATAATAATTTGTATGTAAGTTGTAGTGTGTTTTATTATATAGTTGTTTTATTCTAATTGTGATGTGATGTGCACTTAAAATAAAATAGGTTGTATAACGCGCATTCCACTGAACGCAGCTTTTGTGTCGGGTATTTAAATAGTCAGATGTTCAGCAGTACCTGTTTCTACCGGCAGGTGGGACTGTTGTCAGACGGCAAGTGTTAAAAAAAATCCCGCCACTGCACTGTCGTCATTCATTCATTATTTTGAGGAGCAGATGAGGTAATAATACAACCGTTCCGCGAAACTGAATAGTTGATGAAGCTTAATATTTGTTTTCACATTCTAAAATTTTGGTGAAATAAAATAACTGTAATCAATAAATTGTGCGTCATATTAATGTAAATAACGCACATTATTCAGAAAAACGTAAATTGTACTAGCTTGCTAGATATGATATAGATATCTAGACATATTTATCTAGATACGATATAGTCAGTCACATCTGTTACTGTAGTAGTTAAATCAGAAATGGTTGGCTTAGGCTATAGCTTGCTACACCTCATTAGCGTTGTCAGAAATTTAGATGTTTCGATAGGCCTATTAAGGCTGGGCAGTAAAACGATTTTATCGATTAACTCAAATGTGTAGTTTACATCGATTTTTTTGAATGAAAATCGGTTTTCTCTTTAATATCCGCCGACGCTCCCCTCTGGGCTCCAGCAGTTCTGAATGGGCTCAGCACCCCCCCCCACGCATTTACCATATTACAAATACACTAATATATATTTGTAGTCAGAAAGGCAAGGAAAACAAATAACGCGTTATATTATTGATATTGATATAATACAGTTAAATAGTTAAATAAACAAGAAGTTATTATTAATTGACTTACATTGTCTGACTATAACACTATTGCTTGATTTTTCTCAATTCCGTCGTCAAAAGAAACAAAGTCACAACTGAGCTGCATCTCCACTCAATCACAGCGGTGTCTTGTTTATGAATGAAACGTGCGTTTTAAACGAATCTAGTGAATTGATTCAATTTCCCATTCATAAAGACTAATCTACTGATCTAGGAAGCTCCGACAATCATCTAGACATCTGTACTTCCCTTGTGTGGATCGGATGATTAGTGAGCTCAGTCAAAGGTTTTCAAGTGTAGGAGATAGTATTCTGAAGGGTGTACAGGCCTGTCACCCATCTTCAGTAACCTTTATGTCACAGGATCTGCTCAATGAAGTTGCACTGCACTACAACATAGAGCTTTGTGCAGAAGAAATCTATGTGGCAAAACATTACCTGGCAAAAAAGAATGAAGAAGGTAGCATTCCAGATATACTCAGTGTATACCGCCCGCTGGACTGTGACATGTTCCCCTCTCTCAAAAAACTTTTTCAGATTGTACTAACACTGCCTGTCAGCAGCTGAACATGTGAACGATCATTTAGTGCCTTAAGACGCCTGCACACATGGTTGAGGCGAACTATGGGTCAGGAAAGACTTCACAACCTTGCTGTTCTTTCAATTGAAAAGGAATCTATTAACTCAATTGAGCCAGGAAGAGTAATCGACAGACACACAATGATTCTTCCACCTAAAAAATAAGAGACAAAAAATTAAAATATTGCTGTGAAAGACATACAAACAGCAATAGAGGAAAGACAACAAAGACATGGCGAGAGATTAACTAGACATACAAACAAAATAAAATAAACAGACGAGACTGAGATACCTGGACAAGAAAATGATAGACAATTCACAGACAATGAGAAATGCAATTGAAATGCCAGAAAAGAAGGACAAAGAACATATAAAGGTGTATATATACAATATAGACATACAGTCAGAAGGCAAAACAAGAGAACAGTCAAAAAGTGGATGATTAACAAGGATGACAAAAATGAGAAATAGAAAAATAGGAAGAATAATAAACAAAACAGGCAGACAGACTGGTCAAGAAGAGAAGCAAAGGTTATAACGAATACAGAGGTACTTCTTAGGGGCTAAGCCCCTTACCTCTTCTGACCCTAGCAACGCCCCTGGTTTAATTAAAGAAGCTTGCAATTAGAAATGGCAAAGGAATTGGAATGAATGTAAACCAGGAAGACTTTTTTATAATATACTAAACGGGGTAAGTCAAAGTAAACTTAATTCTACAATTCACATAACAGGAAAGCACAGTAGTCAAAAACACGTTAAGGAAACCGCTGATCGTGTGTTGTTGTTACCTTCCTGGGTGCGAGCAGGACTTTTATTTTGGTACGACGAGGTGACGTCACACGTCTGCGCCGCTCCTGCATCTGTTGATTCGGCTGAGAAAAGGTTTGTGTTTGTAAACATTATAATGTTTAAATCAGTGCAAAGCGTTTGGTCTGTTTTACATGTGATGTAAATATTTATTAATATCGATCGCAACATGTAATACTTTATCTAACGTCAATTCACGTTATTTTTTGCGAGTAAAGTGCATCCACACATGAGTAACAGAATGTATGTGTAATTTCGCGCCCTGAGTCGTGAATTAGTTTATCATCAACACGAATGCAGTTGTTCACAAGTAGTGATGGAGCAAAAGAAACTCCGAGTCAACTGAATCAATTGCTTCTCAAAACGATTCTGTTTTGAATCGCTCGATTCACACATGCGGGACACAGATACAGATACTGCACATCCATCTAACCTTATGTTTGTCACACTGTACAACAATAATACTATTTTTATATTATAGTGAGGGCTAAGTTTAGGATGGGGGTAGGTGTACACGTTAAATAAACACAATCCAATAGGTAGAACAATTAATTAAATTGTTAGTTGTATCCCTTTTGACAACAAAAGCGTGTGATTATGACGACTTTTACAAATCATTAGCAAAGGTTTTGATTAAAGTAAAATATATTTAATGTGTGTTCTACAACAATTACAGTACAAATGGAATCCATACGTGTATAAATACGAAATGTCTGTATAGTTTGTGTTTTTGTTATTAATTTGTCATACCAGGTTTTTTTTTTTTTTTTTTGTTAATAGTTTTTGTCAAATCAGGGCCTGGTTTCACATACTTGGCTTAGGTTAAACCAGGATTAGGCTATAAAACAATCATTTAAGTAGTATTTTTATTTTTGCCTTGGAGAAAATTAAACTGTACTGGTGGTAAGCATAAATGACATATTTTAAGATCGGTCAGTACAAGTTTCTTTCAGGTGAAACGGCTCCGATATGCATTTTAGCATCATTTAATGCCGTTAACTGTCAGTCTGACTGATTCCCTCATCAGTGTGCTGACTACTCAACTAAAGAGCTGAATGAGACTCCCAGAGATTTTGTTTGGATTTATTTGATTTTCTGTTCATTATTCTCATCTCAATCATGACAGGAAAAACTCCTGCTAAGATCCACACACGCTTGCAAAGATGGTGTTTATTAAAGAGGAGAGTGAAGACGTGAAGATTGAAGAAACATTCAGAGTCAAACATGAAGATACTGATGAACAAACAGGTTAGTTTTCATTCTCATTTGATCTTTAATAATATGCCAAGCATTGATATTGTGAAGCATGTCCAGGGGTGTAAAATACTTGTGAAATTTTGCTTGATTACTGTACTTTCTACTGTATTGTAACTTCCTGTACTTTTACTTGATTGACATTTCTGAAGAATAATTTTTTTTTTACAATTCTTTTTACAATTTCATTTCAACTTGAGAAGTACTTGTTAAATTTTTTTGTTGTCTGATGTGTGAGAACCAGTGATGTTTGTGTTCACAAATCTGAAAAAGCATATTGAACAAATTGGCTTTGATATACAGAGCCCTGGAAGGGACATAATGGTGGGGAAAAAATCGGTTGTACGTTCACAATTGAGTGATTTTATTTTGAACTTGGACTCAAGTATTATATAAATACATCAAGGCACGGTTTTAGGACATTCTAAAATGCTTAATATAAGAAGACAGTGATATAAAAAGCCAACATTTGATATTTAATTAAATTTATACCACAGGCAATTAATGCAGTAATCTATTAAGCCAGTGGTTCTCAAACTTTTTAAAGTGGCGTACCCCCTAGAGCATTTAACATATTTTATTTATAGCATTTATCACAAAAAATATCTTTAATAAAATGGTAGCGATGCTTTCTTTCTGTTGTAAATTAAATGTTACAGTTCTGTTTAGTTTAACACTATGTTCAGTTGTAAATCATGTTTAGTGATGTTCTTACCAAGGAGTGGATAAGTTGTACTATAATGACATACTGAGTAATAATTAGGCCTGTCAGTAAATTATTTTTTAATCCAAATAACTGAAGGATTCACTTATTAATTACTCCAATTATTCACAAATAATTACATATCAGAACATGTGGAGAAAAAAAACTAATTGACCCAAGTAAATACTTAAAAAGTTAATAAGCAGTCATGGCCTAATGGTTAGAGAGTCAGGCTTGTAACCCGAAGGTCGCTGGTTTGATTCCCGCACCAGCAGGAATTGAAGGTGGGGACTGTGAATAAACAGCGCTCTTTTCACCTTCAATACCATGACTGAAGTGCACTTCAGCAAAGCACTGAACCCCCAATTGCTCCCCGGGCGCTGGAGCAATGGCTGCCCACTGCTCCGGGTGTGTGTGTGCATGTGTGTTCACTTCTCACTGCTGCGTTGACAGTATGTTGTCACTTTCACTTTTTTTTTCTTTTAACTTTGCATTAATTAATACAGTGCACGTTGAAAATAAAAGCACTGAATTTAATTCTTTCTCTGTTGTCTATATGCTCATCATTTGTCTCGTGAAGTCACTTTCATTTTGCCATTCATTCACCGGGTTGATGCTCTGATGGCCACCGCATAACTTTTAACAAGATTCACTTGTTTAAAACACCCATAATTATATAAACATTTACTATAGAACCATTATTTTTCTAATACACTTCTAAGTATATACAGCTCTATGGAAACTATTTATCTTCACCAGCGATCACAGATTTACTCTTCTATGTAAATGCATAGATAAACTGCGCTTTCAGCAGGCATTTCAGAATAGAACGACGAAAACAATATTAGTAATTCTGATATAACAGTTGAGAAATATAATAAAATACAATGTTTTGTTTGTTATTTTCCAATATTCCGGAGAACATTATTCAGTGAATTATTATCCAGTGAATTCTTCACTCTTTAGCCTATAGACCTCAGTAGTTTACGTCACTGCGCATTGCATTCTGGGTAGTCGCCGCCATGTTTTAGGACACGCTAAATAGCGTACATAGACAATAAATACTAATCACTAGAGGAAAAAAATGACTGTATTAGCGTTAATAATTTTAAGAGCTGCTTGCATTTGCGTAGAATAAATGTACTAATATTTGAATCCATTGTGTTCATTCGAGCACTCAGACGTGTGTCCAGAACACGACACATACACACACACAGAAATCATACCGCCGCCTTCTATTGTACCACACACAGGGCCTAATTAATTACTCTTTTGCAGTTTTTAATAACTAGGTGGCACTGATATATCTTTCCGATAAAATAAACATACTATAGGTTGATCTCAGTCAGTTAATGTTGTAAGTGGAGCACTGCTCTGCACATTTTGTGTGTATCTCGGATGTCTGTTCTATTCAAAGGTAAGTGCCCTGCAAACTCGAAATATTCCGCCCTGATTACAGTTGGAAGACAGCGTATATGTTTCCTTCAATGAACATTAAAGTGTGCAAGACATTAATTTAAATTGCATTTTTACATATTTACAGGGGTATATTGTGTCACATTTGTGTAAGTTTGGTCTGTGTGTGAAGACGATGCAGGCGGTGGCTTAGGGCAAATCAAAGAATGAATATTCTTAAGTAAACTTGTGCTGATTTCCACTGCTCAGGGAGTGGGGAACAATGAACTTTGTTTAGGGACCATGATAATCACAACACGTTCAGTCATGGAGCTCTCTTTGGACTAGCTGGTTGTCTGAATCAGGTTAAATAAAAGAGCCATGCAGTATATGCAGAGCGACGGTACGTGAAGAATGGAATTGAGAAACGCTGATGTATTTAATCATATATCATATCGCCCTAATTTCATTGAGGGATAAAGTTCAATAAGTTTTACTGGACTTAAATTGAACAAATACACGATTTCTTACATAGAGCTGCTGAACAGTAACGTTTAATCACATGAGTTGCTTTATGAACAAGGACAGTGATTGCAATGAGTCATATCACAAATTAAATTACATTTTCAAACGTGTTATTCATAGCGTGAGCACTTACAAATTCAAGTGGATCGGAAACTGTAAAACTGTAATAAATAATAAATACAAATGAAAAAGCCAGATTTTTAAGTTGTTTATTTTCATTGAGCTGCTTTCGCCATTGAGTTGTTTTAAGCTGAAAAGCATAAAATTGTGCTTCATTTTAGATCGGTTCTCCACTCCGGTCATGACAGCAGATATGGCAATTCATGTCACAGCAAGCGTTCCCCATTCTAATGTGTTTTTAAATGTACAATATACATTTTAACATCTACCTCCACTATTTCTCAGTCTAGACTGTATTGTCCTTGTCCAAATGTCCCAGAATGCCATGCGTTACTGACATCACGTTCCTATTCTCTATTAAACGGCTTATAAACTGTAGTTTAAAACAGTTGATATGACTCCTGTCATTTATTTTCTCCATTTGAAAACATTCTACTTTTTTTTTTTTGCTTATTAGCATTGCAGCTGATGCTTTTTCTAAATTAAATGTTTTTATTGTTGTAATATGAAGATTAAAGTTAACATAAAAGACTACTAATTTTCAACACTTTTTAAGATGACTGAAAGGAGGAAAAACCAAAGTGAAGTATGGACTTATTTCACTCAGTCACTGATTTACTTTATAACAGTAAATAAACATCGGTTCTGCATATCGGTTATCGGGCACATAATTATGCAAATAATCGGTATCAGTTATAAAAAAATCAATATCGGTCGATTACTAGAAATTAGACTTGTTTAAGGGTGTTTTCATTTGGTCCAGACCAAAAAAGAAATGATACATTTGGTCCTGGTCCACTTAGCATTCAAACTGGCATTTTTGAAATGCCAGTGAACCTAAAGGCATAGTGATATGTTTTCAGCCTGATTGGTCAGGTTGAATTATGCATATTTCATGAACTCTCCAAACATTCCAAACAAAAGGAAAAGGTGCAATCGACTTAAATTAAATGTTCGTGTATGACATCGAAGTACCCATTCACTGATCTAATACCATCTGCTGGACTAAGCACGCTCATTGTTGCATGTATATGATTTTTACTTTCACTACCTGCGAACTCACAAAGAGCTCATAAAAGGCACTTTGCCTCCTCATTGCTCCATGTTTGCCCTCTGCTCATTTTGTTTTGGAAAACACTTGTTCCCTTCATGAAATCATGTTGCATAGCATCCAATCTTGTCATTACTTCCTGTATTTGGTTAGTTTAGAAGGATTTGCTCCTTGTTGCATTCATATTTCATTCGAACCACACCAGAATTTGTTTGGAAGCAGACAGAGACCCATCTTTTTAGCGGACTCAGTCCATTTGTTTGGTGTGCACCAGGGTTTGGATGGCAGCATTCACACTTCCTCAAATGAACTGCACTAACAGCAATCGCACCAGAGTTTGTTTCAATCTAACCAAACATGTGGGTTCCAAGTGGGTCATTCCAGCTGGAATCATCAAATTTTGGAAAAGTTTCCCACCTGACCCCCTCAGATTTGTCTGAAAAAAATCTATGTGATGGGTAATATGCCCAATAGATCATATACAAAATTTCAGATCTCTACTGTGCGTACTTTTTTCACAAAAAATCCATAAAAAAGTTTGTTTTTTACCCCGTTTTGGCATCACAGTCTGAGTGACCATGTTCAGACTGAAATATCTCCAGAACTATTTGTTCCAGGTCCATGAAATTTTCTGGGCTAAGAGTCCTAGTCCAGAACTGCATGAATTACAACTCACAGCATTGTTACTGAATTTACACCTGGCATAACAAACATTAGGCATAACAAACATTTTTAGCCGTTCCAAAGAATACAGTTAAAGTGAAAGCCAACACAAAGAGAGGTTATGGAGTTCAGAAGCAAAACAGAAGTGGGTATTCTAACATTATACCAAGTATCAGTTCTTATATGTCTTTATGACAGCCATGCGCTCTACGTATGGACGTAAGTACATCACTGATCTAACAGCACTAGAATAGAGATATAGCCACCACATCAGATGCCATAAGTAGTTCATTTGTAATTTTAATGAGCACAGTTTATGTACTGTGACGGGGCTTAAATTATCAAGTGTGAAATTCTCCACAAACACTATTTTTCCTGCAAAAATGAACAGTTTAGAAGATATAATTTTTTTCCTGATATTTTAGACAAATGGTAGATTTGAGAGTAATCTATAATTGACCATTTGTCCTGGTCCAAACTGTGCAAAGCGTTTTTAAGTTCAACCTTTTTTGGGGTATGTCCTAAACAAAGAAACGAGTTAACACTATTGAAGAAGAGATTTCTGAAATTATATCCATCACCTCCTTCAATAGTGTAGTTCAGACCAGGGCAAACTCGGTCCTGGAGTGCCGGTGTCCCTGCAGAGAGGCCACCAGACCTCCAGGAGCGAGTTTGCCCAGGCCTGGTGTAGTGCATACACAATCTAGCATACCTGTTGTTGGTTAATGTTTTGATATCTGTATCTTTGTGCTATTAAACTGGGGTAACTTTCATTTGCCTTTTTTCAATTTAGACCTAATGCCACTGAAAGAGGAGTGCAAAGTGCTAAAT
Organism: Labeo rohita; assembly: GCF_022985175.1. Taxonomy (NCBI): domain Eukaryota; kingdom Metazoa; phylum Chordata; class Actinopteri; order Cypriniformes; family Cyprinidae; genus Labeo; species Labeo rohita. The sequence continues at coordinate 10,410 of NW_026129824.1, read as the reverse complement.
GAAATGGAAGAGAAGGAACAATATGAGACTCATCGTGATTTTGTAACTGGAGAAGAATCTTCCATTTGACCACAGACTAAAAAGACTTTCTCACAGAAAACATCTTGTGAAGCATTAACTACAAGTTCTTTTATCCCTTTTCACTGTGAAAAGAGTTTCAGTGAATGTGGAAACCTTAACATCCACACTGGACTTCACACTGGAGGGAAGCCTTTCACCTGCCAACATTGTCGAGTCAGTTTTAGTGGAAGAGGAAACCTGAACAGTCACCTGAGAGTTCACACTGGGGAGAAGCCTTTCACCTGCCAACAGTGTGGAAAAAGGTTTACTCAAAAAGGAAACCTTAACAGGCACATGAGAATTCACAGCGGAGACAAGCCTTTCAGCTGCCAACAGTGTGGAAAAAGGTTCAGTTGAAAAAGGAAACCTTAGTTACCACATGAGAGTTCACACTGGGGAGAGGCCTTTCACCTGCCAACAGTGTGGAACAAGCTTTACTCAGAAAGGAAACCTTGACTCACACATGAGGATTCACACTGGTGACAAGCCTTACACCTGCCCTGAATGTGGAAAGAGTTTTGGTCAACATGGAAGCCTTCAATTCCACATGAGAGGTCACACTCTAAAGAAGCCTTACACTTGCCAACAGTGTGGAATAAGTTTTGATCAAAATTTAAACCTTAAAGCGCATATGAGAATTCACACTGGTGAAAAACCTTACTTCAGTGTGGAAAGAGTTTCAATCACCAGGGAAGCCTTAAAGTCCACATGAGAGTTCACATTGGAGCGAGTCTTTTTATCTGCCAATAGTGTGGAAAGAGTTTCAGTAGAAAAGAAATCCTTGATTACCACACTAGGCCTTTCACCTGCCAACAAAAGCTTTACTCAAAAAGAAACCCTTAACTGGCACATGAGAATTCACACTGGAGACAAGTGTTAGGTGTGCCAGAAGTGTGGAAAAAGTTTCAACCAAAAAGGAAACCTTGATTATCACATGAGTTCACGCTGGAGAAAAACATTATACATGCCCTTTTCGATATACATTGGAGAGAGTCCCTTAACAACAACTCAAAAAAATAGCCAACACGAGTGTTTAACGGTTGAGTTTCCATAAACATTCCCTCTTATCTGTCTCTGGGGTTTGCTCAGTAACTTCAAAATGAAATTCCAGGACTTTTCAAGCTGTAGTTTTTTAGTTTTCAAAGACTAAAATCAGAGATCTCACTTATCAAACAATATCTTTATTATCCTTCAAATTCAAATAAAACAAAATATTACAGATAAAGTGGAGCACAAAAGCATGCAATGGCGGTGGCAACTTTAACATTTGAAAGGATACTATGACAAAGTTATCTGGCCAGAGAACAACTGGCCCCCGACTGAGCCTGGTTTCTCCCAAGGTTGTTTTTTTCTCCATTTATGTCACAGATGGAGTTTTGGTTTCTTGCCGCTGTCGCCTCTTGCTTGATTAGTTGTGCACACTTAATTTCCAGCGATATCGTCAACTTGACTGCACAGATACTGTTTGAACTGAACTGAAGTGAACTGAGATGGACGATGACAATACAAGCTGCTTTGACATAATCTGTATTGTTAAAGCCCTATACAAATAAAGGTGACTTGACTTTTGGCTTTCCTTATTCAAACTGATTTACTGTCATGAATATATGATTGACCTGAAGAATAAAAGCTATATCATACACTTTGAAAATGAGCTATACCACACTCACAGACACTAGGGGGGGTGACAATACACTTAGCTCACGAGATCAAACAAAATACAGATACTTGACTCACTAGAACAAGACAATATTTGAGTACTATTTTTAACTTTTTTTTTTTTTTTAATGATTTAACAGCATGGTTTTATTGAATAACACTGAATAACATGGTTTTACTTAAGATACATAATGTCATATGCCTATTCAAAATATGAACATTACATAATGCTTTATATAACAAATACTTACAGAGGTCACCAAAGGCCTGGTGTTGTTTCACTTTACAGCAGAGGTGTCAAACTCAGTTCCTGGAGGGCTGCAGCCCTGCAGAGTTTTGTTCCAACCTTGCTCCAACACACATACTATGCAGGTTTCAGTTAAGCCTGAAGGACTTGATTAGTTGGATCAGGTGTGTTTAATTAATGTTGCATCTAAACTCATAGATATATATACTGACTAGATGTCGCCTCTGACGCTGCTGTCCATAGGAACGATGCGTCAGCGCGGCCGCCATCTTGGGTCGGGGGAAGCCGCGTCTACTCTGCATTAGTTAACATTGGCAGAGAACTATCAACGATTAAAATCACCTTAATTTGCTTAATTTTCAACCGATTTTCAAGCCGTTTGGTTTATTATAAATGTCAGACGTATATTTTTGATAGAACATAGATTAATTATATTATATCATATAAGTAAAATAATTAATTAATCTATGTTCTATCATAAATATGTGATATATCATATACAATACAATACAATACTTAGACACACCTACATAACTAATTAATTTGTTCTACAATGCACAAAACAATTACAAGGATGCTGATAGTGATATGAAAAAAAACATGAATAATATAAAATAAAGTATATATAAAATATGAATAAATAGATAAATAATAGAGCAAAATTTAAATTAATAAAGGGATGAGTTAAACCAGTGGTTCTCAACAGGGGGGGCGCGGAGGGATCGGAAGGGGGGCGCAAATCATGGATCGCGGAACTGGGGGGCCGCTCGGGCCTGGGCGCGGGTAACTTTTGACGTACAAAAATACATAGGCTATAGACTCATATGGATTATTCATTGAAAGGTCGTGATCTCGATTCAAACACACGCAATCTTACTGCTATATGATGATGATTTCGCCATGCCTATAAAACCTTTGAAATCGCAATCACATCGGAATATTTAAGCCTGCTTTCGCGCAACCGCTGATCCAGAGAGAGCTCTGCTCATGTAAGTTAAGCTTTGTTTGAACAAGCTTCACGACCAGGATACACGGTATAGGTTACATGTCTGTGTTGCAAACATTGAATAATAATTAAAGTATTCGGATAAATGCTCATTAAAGCCCTGCACGGGCCTCATATATATTTCCTAGACCGGCCCTTGTCCGACAGCTTATCAGAATTATCGGCCCGAGCCCGTCTTTCCCTCCTTCTCCCAAAACAGCTTATACTACTCTTTCAACTATTGTAAGTTCAGTTTTGTATGTAATGGTAAAGTGACTTTATTTCGTTTCATTATTTTGTTAAGTTAATTTTGAAAAATGTCTGGAGCATTTTTGTTCATTAAATATAGCCTAAAGTTTTTGTTTTTTAAAGTAAGGACTGTTTGATCAATTTTGCCTTCTTAAATCATCATGACTTGTTTAAAATAAAATCTATAGATATAGGCCCAAAAGAGTTCAAGTATAAAACAATGTTAGTTGCCACGTTAAACTTAGAGAAATGTGCGCTATTAGACTCATACCCAAATTTGTGCGGAGAGTGGAAGCTAAAGGCGCATTGCAGGACATTGAGGCGCCAGCGCGATTACTTGCATTGTTTTTTCAGTGGAAACAATTTAAAATATTCCGTCATTTTTGCTCATAATACATCTTTCAGAACTGTTAAGGGTCAACTTTTAATTGTGTGCATTCACAGCATCAACAAAACGTTGCAAAAGGTGCTTTTATTAAATAAAGAAAACAAACATTATGCGCTTTTTGTCGTCTCAACAGGAGCGCTTCACAAAAATGAACCGAAACTCAGCAAATGCATACCTCACAGACATGATACATATATCTATAGAACGCTTGAAATGATTCATTAACGAAATAAAACAAATACCCTGTCACAAAAACTCTTTCTATATGTAATCTGTAAAGATGCATTTCTCTAAAGGCGCGTCCGAGTTAGGATCGGCAACTTCATCCTTGCTACACTGAAAACACTGGTTTATTAATAAATAATTCAAATATCCCCTTATTTCCCCCGAAACATTCATTGTAATTACGTTTGCTGGTACTTTGTGGCATTTTCAGCCTATTGCGTGCTTGAACGTGGATCTTTCAGCTGCGCTGATTCGCTGCTGATGGCGGAGACACTAAACGCTTTCCGAGCCGGTCTCGAAAGTGAAAGTAAAAGTGAAGTCTCGTGGTGTTTCCACCAGCGAGGAAATTTGTTTTCATTGCGTGCCACATGATAGGGGAGGTTTGGGGGGGCTTTAGTTCCAAAAGGTTGAGAACCTCTGAGTTAAACAAACAAAACGGAAAAAAAAAACAATTATGGACTTCCTGACCAACAGACCTCAGAATGTTAGGATGGGGAACCTAACATCTGCATCTAGGCAGAAATTAAATCATCATAAATCGTCCAAATCTCAAATAATTTTTTTTTAGTTTTTTGGTTTGTTCCAACTGACAGACATGTATTTATGATTGAGTCCAGAGAAAATTGAAGCTTTTGATATTGATCTACTTCAAAACTAGGTGTAAGTTTATTATTCTTCCACTTCAGTGAACTTAAAATTAACGTCTCGGTTACATCTGTAACCCTCGTTCCCTGAAGGAGGGAACGGAGACGTTACATCATAACTGACGTATTTGGGGTCTCCCTTGGGAGGCCAATCACCTCTGAATTCAACTAGAAAAAGCCAATGAAAATTGGCGAGTGGATTTTGCATGCCAAGCCACTCCCCCCGTACATACGGGTATATAAGATGGCGGCGTGCAACCACTCACTCAGATTTAAGCTGAGGAGCTGAGCCGAAACCGAGCCCCCAAGCGCAGTCCCGAATTGTGGCAAGAGGACGTAACGTCTCTGTTCCCTCCTTCAGGGAACGAGGGTTACAGATGTAACCGAGACGTTCCCCTTCAGTCGTTCTCTACGACATTACGTCATAACTGACGTATTTGGGGTCTCCTCTGGAAAACGGCACAACTCTGGACTGTGCTACGTGATTTGAGACGCAGATGCTGACAGGCAAGCGTGCCAGGACAGGCGAGTCTCAATACGTAACCTTCCCAACGCCCTGAAGGCCAGAGAACCGGGCCTTCCAGGGGTGCCAGGTGACTGAAGCAAGCGTTGGGGGGGGGCGGAGACACTTGAGAAGTCAAGTGGAAGAAGGAAGATATGAAGATATGAAGAATGGGGACTTATAGAAAAATAAGGCCACAACCGGGAGGGGTGAAGGAACCCCCTACCGGACACATCCAGAAACTCCGCTCTAATCTGGACTGAGGGGGCCAGGAGGATCCAGGGTTCACCTAGGGGAACAACTGGAAATGGCGCACGGATCCAAAAGGAATGGCGCAGCAAGCCGACACCGAGCCGTCCACCCGCAAATTACCTGATGTTACCTAACACACGGGAGGAAACCGGCTCAACGCGGAGGTTTTAAAACCGCGCAAAGGTGTTTGGTGTTGCCCAGCCCGCAGCTCTACAGATGTCTGCTAGAGAGGCGCCGTGCGCCAACGCATCGGAGAAGGCGACACTCCGAGTGGAGTGGGCTCGAACTCCCAGGGGGCACGGCTCACCCTGGCACTGGTAAGCCAGGGTGATGGCATCAACCACCCAATGGGCCAACCTCTGCTTGGAGACAGCCTTCCCCATCTGCTGTCCTCCAAAGCAAACAAAGAGCTGCTCGGAGCGTCTGAAGCTCCGGGTGCGGTCCACGTAGGTGCGCAGGGCACGAACGGGACATAGCAACGACAAGGCCGGGTCTGCCTCCCCCAGGGGCAGAGCTTGCAGGTTCACCACCTGATCCCTGAAGGGAGTGGTGGGAACCTTGGGCACATAACCAGGCCGGGGTCTCAAGGTCACGTGAAAATCAGCCGGACCGAACTCGAGGCACGACTCGCTGACAGAGAAGGCGTGCAGGTCCCCCACCCTTTTGATGGATGTGAGCGCAATCAGGAGCGATGTCTTTAAAGACAGGTATTTCAGCTCTACTGATGCAAGCGGCTTGAAGGGGGCCCTCCGAAGGCCTAACAGCACAACGGAGAGGTCCCAAGAGGGGATGAGTTGCGAGCGAGGGGGATTTAGCCTCCTGGCACCTCTGAGGAACCTGACGATCAGATGATGCTTCCCGAGGGACAGGCCATCGACCGCATCATGGTATGCGGCGATGGCCGCCACATATACTTTTAAAGTGGAGGGGGACAGTCTCCGCTCCAACTTATCTTGAAGGAAGGAAAGCACCACACTGACCAAGCATCTCTGTGGATCCTCCTGATGGGAGGAACACCAATCAGCGAACAGACCCCACTTCAGGGCATAGGCCTGCCTAGTAGAGGGGGCTCTAGCCTGAATGATGGTATCGATCACGGCTTGGGGAAGGCCAGTGAGGTCTGCCGAGTCCCGTCCAGAAGCCACACATGAAGGTTCCAGAGGTCGGGACGCGGGTGCCAAATTGCGCCCATCCCCTGAGAAAGAAGGTCCTTCCTCAGGGGAATCTTCCAGGGAGGGGCTGTCGCGAGGAGCATGAGGTCGGCAAACCAGGTCCGGGTGGGCGCAACCAGCAAGACCTGCTCCTCGTCCTCCCTGATCTTGCACAGAGTCTGTGCAAGGAGGCTCACTGGGGGAAAGGCGTACTTGATGAGACCCCGGGGCCAGCTGTGTGCCAGCGCGTCCCTGCCGAGGGGAGCCTCGGACAGGGCATAGAAAAGCCGGCAGTGGGAGGATTCCGGGGAGGCAAACAGGTCCACCTGAGCCTCTCCGAATCGACTCCAAATCAGCTGGACCACCTGGGGGTGGAGTCGCCATTCTCCGGGACGAGTGAGCTGTCGTGAAAGCGCATCGGCTGCACGATTCAATTCTCCCGGAATATGAACGGCTCGCAGTGATCTGAGCCGCGTCTGACTCCACAGGAGGAGATGGCGGGCGAGTTGCGACATGCGACGGGAGCGTAAACCACCCTGCCGGTTGATATACGCCACCGTCGGAACATTGTCTGTTCGAATCAGCACATGCTTGTCGCGCAGCACCGGAAGAAACCGGCGCAGCGCTAGAAGCACTGCGAGCAACTCGAGGCAATTGATGTGCCACTGCCGTGGTGCCATGCCCATCTCGGGATTCGGCCATAGAGCCAGTGCTGAAGCGGTCTCATATGGAGCAGCCCAAGCGGCGTAACTGCGGCTGTGGCTGCCATATGCCCCAGGAGCCTCTGAAATAGTTTGAGAGGGACCGCTGACCTGTGTCTGAAGAGTTTCAGACAACTCAGTACTGACTGAGCGCGCTCGTTCATGAGGCGTGCCGACATACTGACCGAACTCCATACCAAGAAAAGAGATACTCTGTACAGGGGAGAGTCTGCTCTTCTCCTGGTTGACCTGAAACCCCAGATAGCTGAGGTGCTGAAGCACCAAATCCCTGTGCTCGCACAACAGATCTCACGAATGAGCTATTATTAGCCAGTCGTCGAGATAGTTGAGGATTCGGATGCCCATCTCCCACAGCGGGGAGAGGGCGCCCTCCACGACCTTGGTAAAGACGCGGGGAGACGGGGCTAGCCCGAAGGGGAGGACTCTGTACTGATATGCCCGACCCTCGAAGGCAAACCGGAGAAACGGTCTGTGTCGAGGAAGAATCGAGACATGAAAGTAAGCGTCCTTCAGGTCGATGGCTGCAAACCAATCCTGGTGGCGAATGCATGACAGAATGCGCTTCGCCGTCAACATCCTGAACGGTAGCCTGTGGAGGGACCGGTTCAGAACTCGAAGATCCAGGATAGGCCGTAACCCGCCGGACTTCTTGGGTACGATGAAATAGGGGCTGTAAAACCCCGAATTCATCTCGGCTGGAGGGACCAGCTCGATTGCGTTCTTCGCCAGAAGAACCGCAATCTCCGCACGCAGCACAGAGGCATCGGTGTCCGAACGGACAGAGGTGGGAAGGATGCCCCTGAATCTGGGCGGGCGCTGTTTGAAATGGATCGCATAGCCGAGCCGGACTGTCTAGATCAACCAACGAGACGGGCTGGGGAGTGATAACCACGCTGCCAGACTCCGAACAAGTGGGATCAACGGAACAATCCCCGGTAGAGAACGACTGAAGGGGAACTATTGTTACTCACCTTAGCCTAGTCTACTGCACACAAAATGGTTACAATGGTGTGATATCCATACTTAAAAATACATGTTAATTAAAACATTTGAATTGTACTGGTTTATTTTGTGCATCAGCAAGCCTGCAATATAATGACCCAGCGTAAAATGGTTATATAACACAAAAACAAACATAACGTGTTTACGTAGTGTGAAAACATCTTCCAGTATTTACAACAGCTTATTAAATGATTAGGCTACAGTATATAACACAGGTTAACCATTCTTTGAAAACATCCAGTTTATGAAAATATCTACTACAGCTTCTCAAATGATTACAGTGTATAAGACAGGTCAAGCATTCTTAAAAATAAGTGTTTAGTATCACTGCAACAACACTACCTTGCACAGTTTCTTCCTCAGACTTTTGCTCTGCAGTTGAAAAAAAGGAGATGAACAAAGAACTCGATCAAGACGTTTTAAAGAGTAAATCTATAAGTGATTGCTTTGGGTCAAAGATCAGAGTATGTAACAAAACCAGACACACTCTATATCTACTCTATGGTTGTACTGTTACTCTTTAAAACTCTTGTTCTCTTACTCGTTATAACAAGTGAAGGTAAATACCTGGTATGCTAATGTTTTGGGGGCAATTGAAATTCTAGTTCACAGAGAAGATTGGCTAACTCAATACTGGCTATTAGATTCTACTGGTCTAAAAAATGTTTGTACTTGCTGATAGCATCTTTAATTAGGAGAACATTTGCAATGTATATAATGATACACTATGTACCCGGTACGTATTTACCTTTACTTATAGAAAATAAATAAATAAATAAATAAACCTCTTTGAGCAATGAAGTGGAGTGCCATCGTTCAGCCTCAACTTGGTCAAGTAAGCTCGGGCTTCAGACATAAAACCTAACGTGTCTTCCCAGTTGCGCAAACCTAGTGAAGCCTTGAAGCCTCTTGCACATGGGTTTTTGCTGTTCATAACGTCAAACAATTTGTCAATCACCTTTAACACAAACATTCCTTACTATAGCTGGTTATGATTTACATTCCATAGACAGGCCCATCATTGACATGAAAACCAGACTCAACGGAACTCAATTACAATGCAAGGTTCTACAAACAAGACGTATGAACTACTCTAATGCTCACTAACCACTGTGTTGAGGGAAAGGTAGACCTGTTAGGATATATAAGATGTTAGCAGTTGGTTGCTTGTTCAGGAGAATGACTGGATATAGCAACCCTGCCTTTGGGAGAACAGGCTTTAGGTTAGGAGGCATGACTGGCTGGCATCTCTATGGTAGTGTGGTAGCCTGGAAGAATCAGCTGCTGTTAGGTAAGGGGAAAAGGTTGATTGAGCAAAGACCATCTTGATCCCAGAGGCATTTACTGAGAGAAAAGACTGTTCAAAGGGATTAAGTGCTTGAATCACCAGCTGAGGGATGAAGATGAAGATTTAGAACAAGAGTAGAAATGTCCACCTTTAGAAAAACAATTATCATTCAATTATCATACTTTTTGCACATTTCATTTCCAAAATAAATAAAAAATTACCTGAAGAAATTTGATCGTAGAAGAACATTCTTCAAACTGTGGATGTCCAGCTTCCATCAGCATGCGAAGAGCCATCGCCACCGATCGACTCAGTGTCTGGGCCGCCACTGAAACCTTCATTTTCTGCCCCTCAAAATCGATGTGCTTTCTGGTAATTTTGTTGGCCGCATGAAGACCCTCGTGTTCCTGAACATCGTTCAACTGTGATATGCATTTCCACTTAATTGTTCCTGCAGGACTGACGATTGAGCTGTAAGCTTGCAACATGTTCCTAGCCAGTTTTAACAAATGGCAAGGGTCCATGACCACGAACACATTTTCCCCTGAGGAAGGGTGAACAAAATGTGTCTTGAGAGGCTGATTTAACTTTAGCTGGCATCCGAGCATTGTACACATGTTAATGTTTGATATGTCCATCCATTGTGATGCACTCAACTTTGATGCCACGTTCATGAAGTGCCTTCAAGGCGTACAGAAGCAAAATTCTCTGTGTTTCTGGTTTAAGTGAGCTGATGAAGTAAAAGGCAATGGGCATTTTCCAGTGACCTTGTAATCCAACAACCATAAACACTAGAGCTTCACGTGCCACAGTAGTCTCATCTATCCCACTGCCGAGATCCTCAAAACCAACCATTGTCTGTTTGTGAGAGTCATACTGAACTTGTCTTCTTATGGACATGCCATCCAAGACAAGACACACTCGACCATACCTAGCAGGGTCTTTGTTTTTCTGTCTCTGTAGCATGTCTAAGAGTGATGTGTTTAATCCAGGTTTGGCATCCACAGTCTGCAACCATCTGTTATAGGTAAAGCAA
>NW_026129823.1:0-34244 GCF_022985175.1 Labeo rohita | reverse complement strand
CTCCCTTTGACAAACCTGATTCAGATCACCCGCTCATTAAACAAAGCGGTGGGTCCCCAGGACCAGGATTGAAAGCCACTGTTATAGACCAGTCCTGAATCTGCCATTCATGTCAATAAGCACTAGTATGGTTTAGGTTTCTCATATCTATCCGACTGCTAATACTTTGTGTAAACAAGCAGACATTTCATCATACATGAATATGAAGTGCATCAGGGCTCAGTATTAAGTTCTCTGCTTTTCTCATAGTATATGCTGATTTTGACAGACATTATCATTAGAGTTAGAAAGGGCCTACTTTGAGCACATAGACCGTCTGGTGGCATGATGTGAGGAAAGTGCTTTGTCACTTAATGCTTTTAAAACTAAGGAACTTGTTGTTAGTACTAGGGAAGGGCAACCTAATTGTCAGCCAGTTATAACTGGGGGGGCAATATGTTGAAATTGTTAATAGTTTAAATATCTAGGGATTATTCTTGACTGCACCCTAAATTTTGGTGAGCACATATATTATATTTCTAAGAAGGCAACCCAAAAGTTGTTTCTGTTAAGGAAACTGAATAGTTTTAATGTGAGTAAGGGAATCCTGAGGATCATCTATACTAGTCTGCTGGAAAGCATTATATCTTATAATATCACCTGCTGGTATGGGAATCTGGGGGCTAAAAGTAAAAGCAAGCTTACAAAGATCATTAACATAGCCAGTAGGATTGTATTGGACCCCCAGAGGCAGCTGGTAGAATTATATACAAACCAGATCAGGAGGAAAGTCTCACAAATAGTTCAGGATTCCACTCGCCCTCTTCAACAGGAATTTGAAAAACTCCCTTCAGGCAGACGATACAGGGTACCCACAGTAACAAGAATTTTTTTTTTTTTTAATCTTTTATACCATCTGCCATTACTTTATTAAGTACATGAACAATAATCTGGTCTATGTATGCTAAGCAATTAATTGCTGTTATAAATTTATTAATATTACTTAGTTATTTGTATCTGTGTTTTTTTTTAGTATTATTAGTTTATGTATTTATTTATTTTTACCTATGTGTCCTGGTCCATGGGGCAGGAAGTCTCTGTATGTTTTTGTGTGTTTGCTCTATTGGATTGTGAAGTTAAGTGTATTTGTTCGCACTGAATTTGAGCTGAACACATAAATGCATCCTCTCCTCCCAAAAGACATTAAAGTAAGTCTCTGGTGAACTGGTAGAAGAGTAGAGTAAACTTTATAGTTACCTATACAATGTGTATATGATATCAATAAACACCATGTAACATCTGATTATATTTGTAAGAACCATTATTGCTAATTCTATAGACATCAGTGTGTGTCTTTTAACAAACTGTAAATGTATTTTTTGCTAGTACTTATGTGTATTTAAATGTTTGGCGCATAAGCAGAATAAGCATTATATGGTTGAAAGCACTAGATAGTTGTGATAATATGACAAGCGCTCAGCACATCTGATCTGGCTCCGCGCCGGCCAAAGCGTGAGAACAGATTTGAATTCTGCAGTTGATCACGTGACGCACTGAACTTCTAATCACACCAGTGTGATTGTAGGCTCCAGGGATCAGCCTAGACTGATCACACCGGTCTGTGACTGTACGTGTTAATGGGGTTAAAAGTGGGCAAGCACCAAATGTACAGTTTTTTATGGTGGGTGAAGTTGAGGAGGACCCTGCTTCCATCAATCTAGTCTCCCCACAGACTCCACAGTCCACTACTGCTCTTCGAGAACCCCTTTTGGCCTTAGTCCACTGTTTCCAGTCTGGTAGTCTGTGTGGTCCCAGAGCTCCCAAATCCAGTGATCTCAAAACTAGTGGTTACGAAGCTCGCGCTCATGAATCCGCACATTCCACCCCATTCCACAGATAAATATGGTAATTTGTAATCTGTAATATATTACATTTCTAAAGTAACCTTCCCAGCACTGGATATACTCTTCCAGCACTTTCTCTTCCCTTTGTGCTGAACTTTTCTATGCAGAGCGCTGTGTGCTGTGACTCCATGTTGCTTCATACACATCATTCTGTTCACGAGATGCACATGCGTGTAAACATATACACAGACATACATATTTAAACTTAAATATAAACTTACTAATTAATCACATTTTTCACACGTTAGTCACGATTAATCACGTTTTAGTGTTTACATTGTCATATACGTGATTTACCTCAGTGACACAAACTGCAGCAGGTTTCACTTTAATGCTGCATTCCTGACAACTCAATTTTTTTCCCCGCCTCCTACGTGGAAATAATGGTGTTTGTAGTCAGACATGTGACCTGTGAACTCAGGGCAGATCGATCAACCCTGACCTCAGTGAGACAAGCATATAGCTAATGTAGTGTGGACCTAATGTATGTCAAACTTTAAAACATTAATATTAAGTTTAATTTTTGCTTATATTTAGCTTTTTATCAACTGTTTTTAAAATGAACAGCGGCATTTTGTTAGTTTTTTTTTTTTGTGTGTTTGGTATCGACACCAACAGACGAAACGCTCTCATTGTGTTATGGCGACACCATGTGTTCAACATGTATATGACCTGTGATTGACTGGAACTTATTAAAGGGGTCACTGGATGCTAGGTTCACTTTTTCATGTTGTTTGAACATTAATGTGTTTTGGCAGTGTATGTACAAATCTACCCTATAATGATAAAAATCCATGCAGTGGTTTTTAATTAATCCGTAAAAATAATATCCTCGTTTTCAAATTGAGCCGTTCTCAGATGCCTGTCAGTGTGCCATCACACCCACAGAGGCCGCTCCCACGATAGTTGATTGACATGAGCTCTTACCTCAGACCAGCTGTCACAGTCCAGTAACTTTCCATGTTTTGATGCCAGAGCAGGGATGTAAGTTAGACAAGAATATCTCCAATTGACTGACTGAGATGTTGTGTTGCTGGATGTAATAATGAACATAGTGGTCGTCATTTACTCCCGACATCTGAGTCACTGAAGATGCAGTAGATTACGTTTGTTTGTGAATGGAATGCGCCTCCCGTTCTACATATATCCATCTATCTCATTCATGATCCAGCTTCACTTACAGCAGAAGTGACTATAAGCATTTTTTTATGAATCTTTGTGTTCGCCTTTCCTTATAACGTGGTAGTTAGGAAGCTAAACAAGACCGTCTTTCCACAGAGAGTAGAGAGGGGCGGGGCGAGCAGAGCTCATTTGCATTTAAAGGAACAACCCCTTAGAATGAGATGATTTTTTGCAGAGCTGATTTTGACAAGGTAAAAATGGTGTTGTTTTACACTACCATTGAGAATTTTTAATCAAAGTATATTAGAGACTTTTCATTAAGACCCTAAAGAATCATATCAACTTGTGGAAAATGGGCATCCGATGACCCCTTTAAGGTTGGAACATTTCAAATCAAATGTTTCCACATCTGATTTTGTCTCAAATGCAGCATAAAAGCGGTGCTGTCTCTTTAAAATCTGTTGCAGATAGCGTGGCTCTGACACAAGTCTGATTTTCTCCCTATTCTTTATGGTCACATAGGATTGCTAATTTAAGATTGTTTATTAAGCCATTCGAATTGTCATTTTGACCTTTGACATTTTGTGTGTTTTTGTGTGTTATTTGTCTGGTCAGCATGATTGGGTCACTCCATGTCAAATAAAACCATATGACATTCTTCAAAAACATAATTCATTTCTGTAGAGCTGGACAATTTAATTAGGATCAAATGAGTGAGTTCAACTTTGAGAATCAAAACCAGCCTGTTTGTTCCCCAGCAACTTCATGTTTGACTCTGAATGTTTCTTCAATCCTCACGTCTTTGTTCTCCTCTTTAATAAACGCCATCTGTACAATAGTGTGTCACGTGCATCTGCTTCACCAGGAGTTTTTCTGTGTGTCTGGACACTTTGTCCTGTTTAAGATGAGAATAATTAACAGAAAAAAAAATTAAATCTAAATGAAATACTCAAGTGCATCTCAATTACCTCCCTAGTCACTGCACTGTGAGTCAGTCAGTTGGTATTAGATTAGAGATGCCAACTGTTCTGTATAATATAGAATTGGCCCATATTTAAGGTATTCACAGACATACACCATACCCAACAAACTCAGATATTTGGTTATTTTTGGAAAAACAAATAAGAACATTCTAGGAACTTTCCCTGTGTGTTTCTTTTTGTTTTAAAACTAAAAGCTAAAAACCTAAAGAGAACCTTCCCAGAATATTCCCTGGAGTTTTTTTTAAGTTTTATTTTAATAACCATGTAAACTAATTAAAAAGTTTCAGATGTTTCTGAATGATGACCAGCAGAGAGATTATTCTAATGCTGAAATGTGTATTTTTCATAAAACAAAAACAGAATTTCATGTCTGTAATAAGCTTTAATAAAGTGTAGAAATTACAGAAATCAAAACACATTACAATGACCAGATAAATCCAATTTTATAGCTACAATCTTGAGCAAGGTTAAGCATAGTGTGAAAAGCATATAAATATGGTACAGTACAAATATTTTGAGCGTTGCTTATTCTGTCCCCTATTTTCCTATAAAGAATCACAATTGTCCAAAAGTTGGCAGCCCTAGTTATAAATATTTATATTGCTATTATTATTATTATTATTATATTATTATTATTATTTATATATTATTATAAAACTCGTCTTTACGACACTGATTCACTACATATGAAGCTAAACGAGACGCACCGTTTCTGTTACTCATGTGTGAGTGCTGTTTACTCATAAAAATAATGTTTATTACTGTTAGATAAAGCATCACAATGTTTAATTCATTAATAATTAAGCCATTTTACGTCACCTGTAAACTACTAAAAATGGGTTGCATTTATTTAAATGCTGTAAATGCTTAAAAACACAAACCTTTCTTCAGCCAAATCACAGCTTTATGACGTCACACCCCCAGACCAAAATAAAAGTCTTGCTATCACCCTGCATTGTTTAAAAATTGCATTTTTAAAAAATGCAGAGGAGTTCAAAGTTGATTTCTTGGTGAAATAGGGGTTTATATCCACACACACATACATTTTCTATTATTTGAACATTTTATATAATATGATAGTGTTCTGACACATGCTGTGTTTAGGCAGATTTTCTTTAGTGGCTCTCGATAGATTGACACAGAACCAATCTGGGAAAGCGCAGTTTGTTTATAAAATAATAATAATAATGCACATACTTCACATGGTAAATAAAAAGCACTAAAACTAAAAAAAAAAAAATTGTTTGGCCTAACGTACACTCACTCTCACCCTCTCTGCTATGGTTTCACCCTCACTTCCTTCCGTTCTCATCACGTGATGCTAACAATGCTACTGACACTCTCTGCTCCACTTTGGCTGCGTCCGAAAACCTAGTCAGCTGACTTGCTGCCTCGCTGCCTTATCAGGCAGTGACTTCGAAGGCTGCAAAGGAAACTCTAGAAACAGACTTCAGAGGCAGCAGAATGTGACGCCGTTGCTAGGTTACCTAACGGTTAAGTTGCAGATTTTGGAGAAAAACGATCTTATACAGTTATGTATAAATGCTTTATTAATACATAAAGACCTCAATGTCATTACCCACCGAAGGTCTGTGCGTCGGAGAAGACGACTGAGAATGGCAGCTACTTTTTGCTTAAAAAACTAAAAGCACTGATGCAAGTAATATTGCAGGTCACTGTTATTAATGGCTGTTTATTATTGGTAGTATATTGTAAATATTATTCTTATTCACTACTCATTTGAACCCTTTTAACATTTTTTTTTAAATACTATTATTACAAACAATATTATTTATCATGCTTTTTACACTATTACGATTCATAAAGTATATCATGGTCAAGATCTCATTGATTATATAAAGTAACAAGTCTAATTTCACCAGAGTATCTTTATTTATATAGCCTATATGACGCACACGCACAGGATTGTGGGAAATCGAAGGCAGCGAAGGATACATCTATGCTGCCTTCAAAATTCCATCAGATGAAGGTACCTCCGGAGACAGGAAGTGAAGCAGAATTAGAATTCGGACGTGCCTTGGTGCCTTCATGCCTTGGAATGCTGCCTCCGAAGGCAGCATTTTAGAGCTTTCGGATGCAGCCTTTGTCTCCATCATCTTGTTTTCACAAAGTCTGCCCCCTTTTCTTCCAGGCCAGCCCATAGCAAATGTGCTGTGATGTGGTAATTAAAAATAATAATAATAATAATAATAATAATAACAATAACAATAATATTACATTTTGTTTGTAATGTGCATTTTGTAAAAATCATTCTTACTGTTTATCATGTGTGATATGATAATGATGAAATCATAATAAAATAAACATATAGTATTAGTAACAATACAGAAAAAATATTTATAATGAGAGAGTTCACATACACTTAAACCCTAAAATTGAGAAGCATAATAAGAAAAGTTTACTTGAAGTTGGGTATAATACAGTATGTGGCCTGATGCCAGTGGAAATGACACAAACCAGAGTTCATGCGGTTTGGCGGCAATTATAAATATTATGTGGCAGAGGGACACTATACAATACACGGCCCGATTCTGTGGAGCGAAACTACCACAGTATGACTGTCATCATCGAATCCATGAATCCTGCAGAACATGAAACTGAACTCACTGTCGACACCATCACCATCTGGTGTCTCTGTTGAATCTCTTTTGAAAGGACGCCTGATGATGAAGATCATCATGTCACAAAGTCACCATTAATAAATGTAGATATTGTCATGGTGTCATGCTTTCCTCATGATTACATGCATCTTGTTCATCTTGGACCTAATATCTGGATTTTCACTTGAGGATTATTTGGCTAAGATGAAAAGGATGATGAGAACCCTTCATCATCCACTAGCCAATGTTATTTGGTGAATCTCAGAAATGGATCTTTTACATGGAGTGATAAAACTTCATATGGAAAGAGAAGGTTACAAAAGGAGCAGAACCACGGCCCACTTCCACCCTCCAAGGTGGGTGTACTGGTGCTTGTCGTAGGTGGTACCAAAATGAATGTATAAAGTGAGGGAGACAAATGTGTTAAGATTGTGAATGCATTTATGATTGACTCTGGCACTTTGATTCATGTGATTTTTGCGTCTACTTAGTTTGACTTCTCAAATCGGGAAATCCTTGAGTTTTTGACCATGTTGAGAAATATGAGATTACAACATCAAGACAGATTTGTTGCTGTGTCACTACTGCACTTGTGTCAGTGATTTACTTTAGCTTTTTTTGTGCAGCTTAATCAGTTTAGCTGTGCCCTTAATGTCTTGAGAAGCCAAACGCTGTGTGTTTGAAGGAAATGAGTCCATCATTAAGACGTTTCAAAGTCACTTCCAAAATATGAGTCCATTATTCATAGTAATGCTCATCCAGTGAAAACAATCCATCCTCTGATGTCTCTCACATCCACCCACAGATAACATGTGCTTTTCACTGGACTCAGTTTGAGGTTAAAAGCATCTTAATGATGGATTTGTTTACAGTCAACGATGAAGAGAGCAGGCGGAAGGTCAAAGGCAGAGACCTGGTCAGACCTTCACTCAGATGTAGAAATGTCTTTTTGAAATGATGGACAGATTTTTCAGATCATAGCTGTCTTGTGTTTTAGCATTACAGGAACACTTTATGGACCAATCAGAAACCATGACTGGATCTGTCTATTTTGTCTGTTTAAGTGAATCAGGCCTCTATTAATGTCTGCCTGAATTTGGCACATGAATTTTCATCAGTAAACAGTAAAGTAAGCCATCATCACAATCTGTTGTCTGTTTCAGGCACTTTGTTTGGATCTTCTTCTGTCTGGAAAACAAACACCTGTATAACTGCAGTGAGTTCAGAGCGGTGCGGGACGTCTCAATATCGTCTCTGAATGCAGATGATCAGACGCTGCTGGAGCAGATGATGGAGCAGGAGGATCATGTGAGGAACAGATTGAGAAAGAAGAACCAGAAGAGTCCTTGAAGACCACGACTCTCCTCTCAGTGCACTCAGTCTCAGACACAAATACAGACATGAAATATACAGAAGAATAAGGAGTAGATGGGACATAAATATGGCAGGATATTCTGGACTGTTTTCAAAAGAAATTGCAAATTGTATTTTCATTTGTGTTTTCCATATGTGGATGCATTAATTGTCACACAATCAAAATACAAACTTATTTTCATCAATTTGTATGTTATTACTGTATGTTGTATGTTGTAGTTGTGCTTTTTTTTTTTACTTTAAAGCCTGTCATCAAAATCAATTGATTGTCCATTTTGACGAAGTCTGTGAGAATTAGACACTAAAATAAAATAAATAGAAGAATAACTCCAGCAAACCGTCTTTCAGTCATTCCTGATGTTTGGAGATGAAGAATCAGTCTGAAATCACTGCACAAAATCTCACTATTAATTCTCAATGTCAGACACAACCATCACATGATCTGAAACATTAGATGAAAACCTTTAGAAAGCTCATCATTTCAATTGTTGAGTGTCTGTAAGATCAAATAACACAATCATAACAGACGTGATTTAGTGGGACACTGCAGGACACATGGAGTGAGATCAATTACTATTCTCACACTATGTAAATACTGATTTTATATTATGTGAACACATAATTGCAGTGACGACAGATGAAAAACATGTTATAAATGACTGTAGTTTATATGAAATGTGAATGAAGTCGCTCTGTGATTCACTGCAACACACGGGACAAAGACTCCAGTTTCAGGACTGTCCCACACTGAGATCAGCTGAGGTTTGATTCACTGTGAGAGAAATAATTGCTGCATCAATTAACTACTATAATCTGACTACTGTAGTGCAAACTCTGACATCTGACCACAGTAAATGTGGATCTTACACGCTTCCTACGAGTCCGCGTTACAACTATTTAAAAAAAATCTATCAAAACTGTTATTATTGCAATAATATTATTGTAATATTTATTCAATAAAAAAATCTGTATTGATAACTACTTTTTATTTTATTATTATACAATGATAGCAAAAAGATATTAAAAATACTATTAATAATAATAATATTAAAATGTATATATAAAAAACTTATGCATTAATAATAATAATAATAGAATTAAAATACTGACTTTATTTTACAGCAATTGTACCAATTTAATTAAATAATTTATTATTATTATTATTGTTGTTGTTGTTGTTAAATACTTCAGATAATAATACTGACTTTATCTTACAGTGCAACAAGATTATTGTAATAGTAAATGTTATAATTTAAATAATTAAAATATATAATTAATATTTTTGTTATCATTAAATACTTCCTTTTTATTTTACAGTGTGATAGGATTACTGCAATCATAACATTTCTTTGTTAAATTAAATTATATTATTATTATATTTTATTAAATAAAATACAATTTTATTAAAATTATAATAATGTTATTGTGACGCATTATTGGAAGAAATGATAAGAAATATAGGATCCATTTGCAACAACTTTAATTTGCACAAAACAATATCGACAGGCTTGGGTCAACATTAGACTTTGTTATTTAGGCAAACCGATTAACAAATCAATAAAAAATCTTATTGCAATATTGAATATTTTTTTATAAGTCAAATTTAAATAATAAACAAAATATTAATTTTATTTCGAAGGATTTCAGGCAGCAACGGTTCGCACAAACGATAAACAGTCCGGTTGGCAACGAGTAAGCAGTCCGATAGGAAAACGCTTATTATTGATAGCATTATTAACAAAACTTTATTTATTTTATTATCAGATTAAGAAAAAATACCAAACGGGAAGTGCACCGGGGTAAAATATTAAATATATGTATGGAGCCCCAGGCACGGGATTGTTATTAATTATTGTTGACTAGAACTTTTTTTATTATCAAAAGATAAAAGGGTGGAAGCCATAGAGACCGTCCTTGTGACAGTTATTATAATTTTATTATTGTTATAGATAATATTATTTTGTAATTGCAATTTGTACATCAACATAAATTATTATTATCATTATAAGTATTATTATTTTTATTATTATTATTATTATTGCAGTTTATAGTAATACTATATAAAATATTATTTTCACTTTATTGTAAATATACCAATTACGCAAATAAATAAAAACTCTTAAATTACTGTTACATATTGCACTGTAAAATAAAATTTCAGTATTTAATAATAATAATAATAATAATAATAATAACAAAAATAATAATTAAACAATTTTTTTATTTTAATCAATTTAACAAATGAGGAAAAAAAATTGCAATAATCCAACTGTTCTGTAAAATAAAAAGGGGGTATTTAATAATGTAATAATAATATCTAAAATATCTATATCTATTAAAACAATTTTACAATAGATTTTTTTTCTTTAATATAACAATTAGAACAAATCAACAACAACAACGATAATAATAATAATAATAATAATAATAATAATAATAAGAGCTTTGCTAAATACTATTTAAATGATAACAAATCCATAAAATTTGTAGTTGTAAGTAAAAAAAAAAAAAATCTGTATTTAAATTCTCATTATTATTATTATTATTATTAATGAATATTGAGTTTTTACTTTATATTACAATATTATTATTGCAATTACAACAGCTTTATTTTATTATCATCTTATATTAAATAATATTTTGGCTTTTACTGAATAAAAAAGAAGATATCTATTGACTTTTCGTTAAGAAAATATTAAAGTAGTATTATTGCATTAAGTTTTGTTTTTGTAATTTGAATAATCGAATTATAATTAATTTTACTGATAAATTTGTTATGTTTATTGCTTTTTTATTATTATTTTATTACTTTTTATTATAATATTTATTATTATTTACATTATAAAAATAGACAAAATAATTTTATTTTATTATTAAAATGCTGACTTTTAATGATATATGATTATTGTAATATTCATAGTTTTTTTTACTTATATAAAATTAATATTTATTATTGTTATTATTATTAATAAATGCATTATTACACACATACTGTTTATTTAAGAGCACAGGAGTATTATTATAACCAGAACATTTTTTATTGATTTGTTATAATTGCAATAATTGAATTTGAAATAATTAAAATTAATAAAAAGTGTTGATACAAATATGTCAGCTGAAGTAATGTTTGCATTATATCTATAATATAATACTTGTTCATATCAATTCAGTATACAAAAAGTAAATAAAAAATATGATTTTTGTCTATAAATATACTGTGATTAAAACATGAAACTCAGAAAATATTTTAAAATGTATTCTGACAGCTTCTTTCACTTATTAAAAAAATCTTATAATCATTTAAAACAGCTTTACTGTAGTTACAATAATATATTTTATTAAATGCTGTGATTAATGTCATATTTTATAATGTCAGAAACTCATTTCAGTCTTGTGAGGAATCGATTATATTCATGATACAAACATCAATTAAAATCTCAAGTTGATTTTTCATTGTTTTATTATTTCTGTACAAAAAAATAGAGAAATTAATTACATGTTCTTCATCAATCATGATTGTGACATTTTGACACTTTGTAATAAAATTAATGATTGATGAGACACAACAATAAAAACACAAATACACACACTGATGTTTCTGTCTATATGGTGATTTCTGACACATTTATTCTGTTATTTGAGTGACAGAAGTTGAGCTGCAGTATTAATGTCATGAAGAGACTCAATAACATCTCACTCTTACTGATTCATCATCAGCTCAAAGCATTATGGGTAGAATCTCTCATCAGTCTATTCTGATTCATCAACACAGTTTCACTGATGATCCAGAATAAACACATAAAACCCAGGATAGAGCGGCTGAGTGAATGTGGTCTGTTCTGTGTGGATGAGACTCATTGTGTCAGAGACGCTGTAGAAGGACAGAGTTCCTGCACTCACATCCACATACACTCCTACTCTATAGATATAATCAACACTCCTACACTACTGATGATGGGCTTCACAGGGAGATCAGTCCATATGTTATTGTGTCTGAATGAGTATCTGTCAGGAGAGCAGATCAAACTCCAGGACTGATCATTAAATCCAAACACACACTCAACACCCCGTCCCTTCCTGCTGATGCTCTTATATGACACTGATATATCCACACATGTCCACTCCACTCAATCTCCCAGTAACAGCGTCCACACACACTCTCTCTACACAACACCTGCTCCCAAACATCAAATCTGTCTGGATGATCAGGATACAGCTGTTTCTTGCACAATGTCACCTTTCTGTTCTCCTCAGACAGTCTGAGTTGTTTGTTTGCTGTGTTTGGATCCAGTGTGAGAAAACAGGCATCTGAACACAAGAACAGACACATTTATAACACAACAACAATCACTACAGCTGTGTGTGTGTGTGTGTGTGTGTGTGTGTGTGTGTGTGTGTGTAGACGTACATTTCTTCAGTCCTGCTGTAATCCTGGATTCTCCTCCATGATCCACACTAGAAAAACACACACACACACACACAGTCAGTCAAAAAAGTGTTGCTATGCAGTTGCCAATGCCAATACAGGGTGGTTGCTAGGGTGGTTGCTAGGGTTGCTAGTTGCCATGTAGTTGCCAATGTACTCAGGGTGGTTGCTAGGGAGTTAATATGTAGTGGTTTGGGTGGTTGCTATGCAGTTGCTAAGACACTCAATGTGGTTTCTGGGGTGTTACTGTGTAGTGTCTAGGATGTTCTGGGTGGTTTCTAGAGTGTTTCTATGTAGTTGCTAAGGTGCTTGCTAGGCTGTTGCTATATGGTTGCTAAGTTACTTGCTGTGTGGTTGATAATAGATTCTGGGTAGTTGCTAGGGTGTTGCTACATGGTTGCTAGGGTAATTGGAGTGGTGGCTAGGCTGTTGCTATGTGGTTGCCAAGGTACACAAGGTGGTTGCTAGGGTACATGGTGTGGTTGCTAGTAGGGCTGTGTATCTGGATACGGGACTGCAGTGAATTTCAGCAGAATTGAGTGAAACAGCTGTTTATTACACACTGAATACTGTAGATCATTGATAACTACAGACAGTTGAGCTCATATATTCATAAAATCATCTTTACATTACTGGTAGGTGATCACTGCACAAATAATAACACAATCTCTACTTTAAAAAAAATAAAAAAAAGAAGTGTTGTAAACTAATGCACTGTTTTCACTCTAGTTCACACATACATTCACACACAGAAACTTCAGCACTGAACCACAAATTTTACCAATAAAATATTTTAACTGCTGAAGAGCTGCATGATCTTCTTCTGCAAGGAGTTTATAACATCACTGTTATTTGAATCAATTAAAGTCACAGCTGCACTGATAAATGATAAACAGCAAAAATGGAAGTAATTCATACAGACACAGTCTCTCTCTCATAAATAAACACTTGATCAATGACACTTTTCTGAGAATAAATTATAAAGTGTTGATCACTAAACTGTGAGTTTATGGTGTTTTCAGAAAGCAGTGCTTTTATCTACAGTGGAGAGAGAGAACGTTCACATGGTTGCCAGGTTGACAAAAATAAGTAACACATTTAGCAGATATTTCAATATTACAAATGTGAATCTGTTTCAGTGATTACGTCTCTTTATATCAGACAACATCAGTTGTGTTCCTCTGTGTCCAGATTCAACTTTGTAGTAGCCTATAATATACTCTATTCACTGTTTTTCTGTTTTATTTAAATTAAGTGCAGTTCACTGCTGATACAGAAACAGCTGCATCAATACCCTTATCAAGTAGTACATTGTCATATGTATTGAACACAGTCCTAGTTTCTAGGGTCTTGCTATGCTGTTGTAAAAAATAAATAAATATAATTAAATAAATTGTTGTGAAATATTATTACAATTTAAAATAACTCAGAATGATTTAAAAAATAAATCAGAATTATTTCTGAAGGATCATGTGACTGTGAAGACAATGAAGACTAAAGTAATAAAGGCTGATAAAAAAAAAAAAACTTTCAGAGGAATAATTTTATTTTTAAAGTATTTTAAAATAGAAACTTATTTTATATTGCAATTATATTTCATTATATTACTGTTTTATCTTTATTTTTGATCAAATAAATGCAGCCTTGATGAGGAATTAAAAAAATAAAAAAAAACATTAGAATCTTACTGATCTTACTGATCAAAAAGTGTATAAAGTGCCTAATATATATATATATATATATATATATATATATATATATATATATATATATATATAAGGGATGCAACAATGCATTTAGTCCACGGTTCAATACGTAGCTCGGTTTTTATCCACGGTTTTCAGTTCGGTTCGGTTCTGATATCTTGCCATTTTTTTTTTGCAACAAATTAACAAAATACTCCCATAAACCTATACACTCTGGAAAAGGCGTGGTGTTGTATATGTCTGCTTATTTTTTTTGTTTTGAATGAGAGTTTATTTTTCAAAGTTTTACGCAAAATAGAATGGGTTTCCATCATACTGGACGCCAGAAAGCTATTTTCGCTAAAATTTGACATGATTTCGTCAAAGAAGTAGCACTGATGACGTTCCGTTCCAGCTTCTCTAATATGGATAAAGCATCGCTATTGCTGTAACTGATTAAAGCCAAGATATAACGTTAAACGTTTTGAACGGTGAAATGTAAGGACAATAAACACTCGTCTACAATAATATATGGTTTATCTGTGTTCTTCAAGCCATGTGTATTTTCATAAGCCATTGCTAATTGACATACATTGAATATGAGTATAGAACTTATTGTCTGCATCATTCTGTGATGAGAAGCCACGTCAGATCACATGAGGAAGTTATTTCAAACACTCGACTGATGCTGTGAAGTAAAAATAAGTTATAATGTTCTCTTTTGTTGTACAACAGGTTTAGAAAGGCTGATCATTGCATGTCATTATAATGGAAGATGCTCTGCATGTGTTGATTTTTCAAATACAAGCGGGGAAGCGTGTCCTCATTTCAGCACGTGAAATCATGGGCACACACACTTCAAATACAGAGAGAAATAAAACAAGGAAATTATTTAAATACAAAACCATTATATTACTATTCACTTTATTTTTGAACAAATAAATGTCAGCCTTGAACGGTTCGATATTAACACTGAAATTGTGACATCCCTAATATATATATATATATATATATATATATATATATATATATATATATATATTAGTGGTGTCAGCTGATTAAAAAAAAAAGTCACAATTTTTTTTTTCTGAAATGTATTGCAATTAATCCAACCCAAAATTAAAGTTTTTAAAAATACTTTTATATTGCAGTAATTTTGTATTCAATCTTCAAATGAATGTACAAACAGCATATGCAGTATCTTTTTAATATTTGTTTAATGGAACCTTTTTTTGTTTGTTTGTTTTTAGGTTTTCACCTCCGGTTAATTGTACGCTGGCGTGTCCGTCTGTCGCTGCTCTGTTGTGTTTCTGTGGGACTTTCTCTGCGTGACTACTTGGATTTTGTTGGATTATATCGGTGCGTTGGCTGGTGTCTGTTGTATTTTCTGGGTTTTCTGTGAATCTACTGCTGCACAATTACACCGCGGTCAAGTGAACCGCCATCTGCGAACACCCGGTCGAGCCAGTCGCCATCTGGATTCCGCTGCACGTCTATTAGTGGAATTATGATATGGAGACACGAAGCGGCCAAAAAGCTGACGAACATCAATATTTCAAAGGTTAAAAATTAAATGTGCCCGAAAACAGGGGAAAAATATTTACAAAACATATTTATATTGTACATTATAGAAGATAAACTTCTATTACATTCAAATACATTATACTGTGGAGTTTTCTGGAAAAATAAAGTCTGTTAAAATTAGGGATGAGACTAGTTGGATCTCGTGAGATCTCATGACAATATCCTGGCAAAACAATTTTGCAATGTTTACATTGGAGCTGCACGATTAATACTTAAAATATCTTGATCTCGATTCAAACACCCACGCAATCTTATTACTGTATGACAACAATTTAGCTATGTGTATAAGGACTGTTTCACATCACCAGTGTCAGTGTAGCTTAAGAACCACATTTTGTCTCTGCCCATGTTAAAGTGCCCCTATTATGCCATTTTAAATGTTGCTAATATTGTTTTAATAGACTCCCAAAACAGGTTTCCCACTGAGCAAAAGTACGTCCAAACGACGTCATTTCAACGTCTTTGTCGGACGTTGAAATGACGTCCCCTGAAGAGCCAGAATGAAAGTTTTTACAACGTCTTTTTATGACGTCTTCTGGACGTCCAATAGTGACGTTCACAGGACGTCTCTAGAAGGTTCAAATTTAGTTCAGATCTGGTCATTATGGACGTATTTTCAACGTCTTAGAAGGTCAACTGCAGTCTCATTTTGATGTCATTTATACTGTTTCTGGACATAATATATACACTCTTAGGCTGCATTCAAGTAAAAATCATGTTTATTTTATTATAATTTTTTATTTGTACTTGTAAATAAACTTACAGACACAGTGTACAAAAACCATGAAAACACTTAAATTTTAACTTAAAATAAATATTAATTGTAATGAATGAGTAAAAGTACGCCCAAACGACGTCATTTCAACGTCTTTGTCGGACGTTGAAATGACGTCCCCTGAAGAGCCAGAATGAAAGTTTTTACAACGTCTTTTTATGACGTCTTCTGGACGTCCAATATTGACATTCACAGGACACCTCTAGAAGGTTAAAATTTAGTTTAGATCTGGTCACTGTGGACGTATTTTCAGTGGATAACAACTGTAACAAATAACATACAAAACATACATTATGTTCACCTGTTGGAGCTGAACTGAGGGGGAAAAAAACGTCTAATTCTGACACAAGAGAAGTTTAAAACCTTCTATACATACTAAAAAAATAGTTTAGCAGTTTCAGTATCATATTAAATAAGTTTGTGATAGGCTTAATTTAAAATAAATATTGCTTGTAATGAATGGCTCGTTTTGTCGATGCCCATGTTAATGAATCAGAGGGTAAATGTGAACGCAGAAAGAACAACACAAACAATCTTTTCAACCACATTATAATCATTATTGCTGTGTAACAGACATTTAAGTAACAGAAGTACTGGGATTAAAGTTTATAGTTAGGGTATAAACACTTATTTTCTACAGTAGCGATCAAAACAAAACTATCTTGTATGTATAGTAACGCTTATCCTCTTCCGCCAGGAGGTGGCGACAATTGCCCATTTAAAAAAAGTATGTCATTGAATCATTCATTCAGGAAATTTCAATAGTCAAACAAGTCTTAATGAAGTGAGACACTGACTCCCTTCATTAAATGTTTTTATTATTATTATTATTATTTTGTTTAAATGAATATGTTTTTAAAAGTCTTAAGCAGTGAATAGTTTGTCAGAACCACTAGTAAATTGTTATTTTGTTTAGTTTTCCAATCTTTTTTTCTCTAGAATCGTGATCTCCAATTTATTAAAAACAAGTGGGATTTGCAATTTATCCTGAATCGTGAAGCTCTTGTTTAAATGTTGTTTATTACTGCATATTATTCCATTAAAATGGAAGTTTAATTTCATAAAGTTCAAAATACACCTAAATGTTTTTTTTTTTTAATCATTTTGTCTTTTCAGTTGAATAAAAGACTATTTTCCCTATATTTTAATCATTGAGGATTTCTTAAGAAAAGTTTAAAATTCTCGTCTCGTTCTCGTGAACCCAGTCTCATGTCGTCTCGTGGGATAAGTGTCTCATCACACCCCTAATATATATATATATATATATATATATATATATATATATCTGTTCTGAATGGCAATTAATTTAAATTATTTGGAAAAGTAAATTACATGTTTACATTGTTTATAATGTTTGTTAAGTTTATTAACATTTGTTTTATTTATTATTTTAAAATGTGCCTTATACACCAATGCAACTTATGCATGTTTTTTTCCTGACCTGGTGTAAAGTCTGGAAAATATGTTAAATTAGGCCTATATTGTGCTGTATTATTACACAGTTCATATAAAATAGGGACAATTTGCACCAATAAAACAATTATATTATGTTCATTATACTCCTGTCCACATTCAACTTTAGCCTTAAACACTGTTATATTTATGAGGGGGTCCTCGGAAAATCTTCTTCCCTGCAAGAGGTCCCTGGCTCCAAAAACCCATGTGCTAGTGGACAGGCCTCCATATACAGCAGAGAGTCTGGTGTGGCAGGTGGAACTTCTGTCCAGGTTGACAAAACATCTCATCTCATCTTCATGAACTGCCCTGAAAACAACATTGAAATATAAACGATTATTATTATTTTAACTACAAATATAGCTTCACAATGCTCATTATGACCTCTTTGGTAAACATATGATCAGAAAAAACTGCCAGACTGATATTTAGTCTTTAGTGAATTTACTGAAAGTCTATTTTACTACAAGAACACACTTAACACAAGATAAAGTTTTGAAAATCTTACATTATTGTGAAGTTACGTGTTTTAGTGACTAATTTAGACAATTAAAAGGGATCAACATAAATTTACCTCAGACTGTAACTTCACTGACCACTTTACTCGCAAATTAACCAACAGGGAGATATAAAAATTGCAAAAAGTTGAATTTGAAATCGTCATAACACAGAACAAAATACATCTAAAGTGAAATTTAACATTAGATTGACAAAACGACGAATAAAGGTACATTCATATCGCTTACCTTCGGCTTGCACCCGTCCGTCTCTCAGATGACCGTTAGAGACCGTTACTGTTTAAATTTCCAAATAGCAGCGTTGCGTTGTGAAGGCTGTTCGTTGGTCAGGTTGGGTCCCATCCTCTGTAGGCTTTATAAAGTGTCCTTAACGTAAAGTTAAATAAATTACACGACGGATCTATCGTGGTGGTTATATCTTCAGTCTTTGGTAATACACAATATCAATATCTTCCGTCTTCGCGGCTGCTTGCGCCATCACGTTTACGTCACTACGTTAATGCCCCTCACGCAAGCGCACGTTTAAATATAGATATATTTATTAAATTAAATTTAAATGTATTTATTAAATATATTATTATTATTAAAATATATAATAAACAATAATATTGTGTTAATATTCTGTATTATTATTCAATATTTAAATATATTTATCTATTATATTTAAATCTCTTTACATCTATTTAACTTAAACTTTAACTTAACTTAATCACACACACATAGATGTAAGCGGCTGTTTCTGTCAATGTCCTAGTGAAAAATACTACACATAAAAAAAAATAATAATAATATTAATAATATTAATAAAATAATTAAATGGCCGCATTATGTTAATGACATGATGTTTTTATACAAATATTACACTGTTTTAACACGTAAATGTTTTATAAAAATGATATTTACATTTTTTTTAAGTCAGAACTTTGTCATGTTTAATTGTATAAAAAGTTCTTAAGTCGATTTCCTGAACCTGTTCTGCACGTTATACAGACGTCCAGGAAAACCCCTTCATAGACGTTCAAATTTTGAACTGCATATCTACGTCCAAGGGACGTCGTAGTCCGACGTCCAGATACCGTACTGGATTTGCACGTCGTGTAGAAGTACAAATATGGTCCTGGACCGACCGACGCAATATAGACGTGATCTGCACGTCGGGTGGACGTCTCATGTTTGTTGGGTTACATGTATGCAAGGTCAAAAAACACTTCAGTTTTCTCCAAAAATAGATTTAAATTTACCCCTTTTCTAAATGATTCCTAAACGACTCGTGCGAAGCAGTTTGAAGAATCAGTCTCTCTAAACCCCTCCTTTCCTAAGCCCTCACTGCTGTGATTGGTCAGATGACGCAGTTCTTTATGATTGGTCTACCGCGTACAGCGTGTCGGAAAGCGAAACGCCCATTGCCATAACTGACTGACAGCACTGGAGACTTGTCAATACATAGAAAAGATGGCATCGATTTTACCATAACAATTCCAGCCAGAGTCTGACGATGAAACGGCTGAAGTGGCTGATCGACAAGTTTGCACGGACTACCGTGGAAAGTGCTCGCAATTTGCTTATGTAAGCGAACCAGGCACACCTCTATGTTGTAAACGTCAACATTGTATAATGCATTAAGGCGGTTTTCACACCGAACGCGGAAAGCGCTGTGCTGGCCGCTGGGTTCAGTTCAGCCCTTCAGGGCGCAGCGGTAAAAGTGCATCTGAACAACTCATTTGAACTTTGCTCCACTGCGCGTCCGCTTTGGTTGAGACCGAAACAAGCCGTCCTCGCAGGGCGGAAGCGATTAAACCGAATGGGTTTCATAGCACAGCGCGTTCCGCATTCGGTGTGAAAGCCGCTTCGTGCGCCATCCTTTATCATTACTCCAACTAATGAGACAGACAGACAGTAGAGCTGCATCAATCACAAACTGTCAGAATACAGTGGGTCCACAGCTGAACAACAGAACTACACAAACCTGATTTAGCCACCGCGGTCAAGTGAGCCGCCATCTGCGAACACCCGGTCAAGTGAGCCGCCATCTGGAGTTTGCTGCACGTCTATTAGTGGAATTACGGTACGGAGACACGAAGCGCCCAAAAAGGCTGACGAACAACTATATTTCAACGGTTAAAAATTAAATGTGCTCGGAAATTATTTATTTAGGAAAGTATTTACAAAACGTATTTATATTGTACATTATAGAAGATACAGTTATATTACATTCCAATAAATTGTACTGTGGAGTTTTCTGGAAAAATAAAAAAACTCTGTGTACATTCTAACACTTAGTATTTGCTCCTTTTTTTTCTACATGCATTATTAAAATTTCTTTAGAGTTACCATGAACATTTCAATAAATTCTTTTTCTGAACAGCCATGTCTCTATCTGTGTTCACGATGTTTTAGTGTAGAATTTCACAGAAAATGAATGGCAGTAAGCATTATATAGCACTCATCAGTTCTTCACATTTATGGAAAAGGAAAGGAAATTACGTGCCGTGTGGCCAAGTATGGAGACCCATACTTGGAATTTGTACTCTGCATTTAACCCATCCAAATGCACACACACACATTAGTGAGTAGTGAACTAACCAAACTTATGAACTTGACAGATATGTAACAAATGCAATTTGATGCAGTAACAAATGCAATTTTCAAACAGGTCAAATGCAATTGGGCCAATGAAGCAATTGACCTGTTACTGAATGTCATATCTGTCAAGTTCATGGGTTCATAACTTCAAAATGCTAAGGTGGAAATGACTGTAATTTTGTGTGGTGACAGTCAAGAGAATTGGGAATAAGCCCCCAGTGGAATTTTTATATCACATTCAAAGGAAGCTGAGATATAGCGCCACCAATTGGGCCAATGAAGCAATTTGACATGTTACTGAATTGTCATATCTGTCAAGTTCATGGGTCCATAACTTCAAAATGCTAAGGTGGAAATGACTGTAATTTTGTGTGGTGACAGTCAAGAGACTTGGGAATAAGCCCCCAGTGTAATTTTTATATCACACTCAAAGGAAGCTGAGCTATAGCGCCACCAATTGGGCCAATGAAGCAATTTGATCTGTTACTAATCTGTTATTAATGCCCAGTCCACATTTACATATGATTAAATATAGGTCCATCTTTTAAAAGGGACAGTAAACACACACACACACACTTGTAGATCCACTTTTAGCAGCAGTAACTTGAAACATTCATTTTCTGTGTGACTTTATCAGTCTCTCACATCGTTCTGGAGCAATTTGGACCACTCTTCTTTTCAACGTTGCTCCAGTTTATTGAGGTTTGTGGGCATTTGCTTATGCACAGCTCTCACCACAGCATTTGGGTCAGGATGAGCTCTGGACTTGGACTGGGCTGTTGCAACACCTTGATTCTTTTCTTTTCATCCATTCTGTTGTAGATTTGCTGGTGTGCTTGGGATCATTGTCCTGTTGCATGACCCAATTTTGGCCCAACTTTAGATGTCGGACAGATGTCCTCGTATTTGACTGTAGAATACTTTGATATACAGAGGAGTTCATGGATAACTCAATGACTGTGAGGTGCTCAGGTCCTGTGGCTACAAAACAAGCCCAAAATGATCAGCCCTCCTCCAGCATGTTTGTCTTTTGGTATGAGGTGTTTGTGCTGATATGCTCTTTAGGTTTTCACCAAACGTGGCGCTGTGCATTATGGCCAAACGTCTCCACTTCGGTCTCGTCTGTTCAAAGGACATTATTCTAGAAGACTTGTGTTTTGTTCAGATGCAACTTTGCAGACCTAAACTGTGCTGCAATGCTGCAATGAAGCTTTCTTCTGCCAAGCCTTCCAAACATGACATTTTCGTCCCATATTTTTCTAATGCCATTGTCATGAACTTTATCATTTAACATGTTAACTGAGGCCTGTAGAGTCTGAGGTGTAATTCTTGGGTTGTCTGCCATTTCTCTGAGCTTTACATGGTCTGATCTTAGGGTGAAATTTCTAGGACGTTCACTCCTGGAAGGAGAGGTGTCTGTTTTAAATGTCTCCCGCTTGTG
Source organism: Labeo rohita (assembly GCF_022985175.1). Classification (NCBI taxonomy): domain Eukaryota; kingdom Metazoa; phylum Chordata; class Actinopteri; order Cypriniformes; family Cyprinidae; genus Labeo; species Labeo rohita. The sequence continues at coordinate 11,794 of NW_026129823.1, read as the reverse complement.
AATAAACTTCAAATAGTTTGGAAATGGCCGTATTACTCTTCTCAGATTGATGGCAGCAACAATTGCTTCTCTAAAATGATTGCTGATGTCTTACCTCCTTGGCATTGTGTTAACACACACCTGAAGGCTCCAGACCAGCAAACTGCCAAAGCTTATGCTTTTATAGAGGCGCTCAGACTTGCCGATGATCAGTTAATCAAAGGTATTTAATTATCAGTGCTTGACTGTTATTTACCCTCTTAATTCCAATGTTAACAGTAAGGGTGTCCTAACTTTGTCACACATGGCTTTTCCATTTTGGGTTTATTTTTGTTCAGTAAATAATGACACGGTGCAATTTGTCATGTGTTGTTGTTCATCTGAGGTTTTATTTTTAAAATAAGACCAGCCAAGCACCTTTTTTTTTTTTTTTAAATGATGTCCTGATACAGAAAACCATGGAATTCAATAGCGTGTCCAAACTTTTTCACATGACTGTATATATATATATATATATATATATATAAACAAATGTGGACAATGTACATAGATATATACAGTGCAGTGTACAGTAACCAACAATGCAATGGCTTAATCAGTTTAATTCACATTCATTTGTATAATGCATTTCACATCACATTTTTTTTTTTTTCAGAAACCAGAATAGTATTTATAGGAGTAGGTATCAGAAAGAACAGTTGAAATCTAGTAGAAATTATAGTACTTACAGAATCTAGTAAAAATTATAATATTTACAAATTCTATTTATGCATTAAGCAAACTTTGATAACATTGTAAAACAATGAAAATGCCATAATTTTGTATCTGGAGTCCTCGCAGGGGTAGGTGTCATCTATTCACAGGTGCTGGGCCATATTAAGTCTTCATAAGAGGCTAGATTTAAAAAAAAAAAATCGTTTTACACGTTCAAAGGATGATACGTTCAATAACTAACCAGTAATGTTAGAAATATTCGAATAACGAATAATTAGATTTCATGTTGACAGCCCGTTTTCGCTCTTATCTCAGTGTTATTTACATTTAAGAATTGTTTATTGTTCGTATTTGAAAAAGAGACGGTCCCTAAGTCGAGCGTGAATAAGAAGCTAAGGAAGGCGTAAGCATGGCGTTTTTAAGGTGGAACGGATAGGTCAATAAGAAGCTGGATGCAGCCTGGTCGTAAAACTTGATACAGGCAGAGTCTTGGGCATTCTGAAGAGGAAATTACAATAATTTCTACCAATAATTTCCCATGTCTCTTGACTGTCACCACACAGAATTACAGTCATTTCCACCATAGCATTTTGAAGTTATGGACCCATGAACTTGACAGAAATGACATTCAGTAACAGGTCAATTGCTTCATTGGCACAATTGGTGGCACTATAGCTCAGCTTCCTTTGAGTGTGATATAAAAATTCCACTGGGGGCTTATTCCCAATTCTCTTGACTGTCACTACACAAAATTACAGTCATTTCCACCTTAGCATTTTGAAGTTATGAACCCATGAACTTGACAGATATGACATTCAGTAACAGGTCAATTGCTTCATTGGCCCAATTGGTGGCGCTATATCTCAGCTTCCTTTGAATGTGATATAAAAATTCCACTGGGGGCTTATTCCCAAGTCTCTTGGCTGTTACCACACAAAATTACAGTCATTTCCACCTTAGCATTTTGAAGTTATGGACCCATGAACTTGACAGATATGACATTCAGTAACATGTCAAATTGCTTCATTGGCCCAATTCACATATCATTTTCCTAATGTATCTTATCTTCTTATTTTCTATGCTACCTCTGGACTGACCTGTCTTCCCCTGAAATGTGAAGTTTGTGTATGGTCGGAGGGGTCCAATTTCGCACTGTTTCGTAACAGTGTATGTGACAAATAAAGGCTTTCATCATCATTTTAATGAACATTCTATATGATTCAGAGATTAAGTAATCAATACATTTTTATTAGTTAAATGTGTCATTAAATGTGTCCCTTATCACTTATTTTAACTAATAGTGTAAATTAATATGATCATTACCACTAATTATTTGCAAAGATATCATTATGTTATGACTTTACTTGTTGAGGCACAGAACTATTAACTAATTGTTAAGTAATATGTCATTGTGGTTATGGATTTACAATTAGTTAGATAGTCATGTGCCTCAACAAGTAAAGTCACAATGTAATGATACATTTGCAAATCACTAGGTAATGAGTGTTTAAAGTAGACAACTGGAAGTTGAAGTACATAGCTTTGAGCACTGTGGTAATTTACATATGAATTTACATCATTAGTTAATAAAATAAGTGATAAAGGAAATTAACACATTATGACGCATTTAACTAATAACAATTTAATGATTACCTAATCTATGAATCATATAGAATGTTCATTTGTTGCTGATGAAGGAATCATTAATAAATGCTTTAGTTCATCATGAATTATACATTAACTCATGATTATATGTGCATTAATTAAGCATGAATTAATGCATATTTTTGTACACATATTGTAATGTGTTACCAAGATTTGCTTTTCATTTTATGTCAAATTCTACAATTTTCCTGTTAACTCTAAATACTTTTTTTGGATAAATAATAAAAGACATTTTGCCTTTTATCGTTAATATTATTATTATTATTATTATTATTATTATGAAAGGACACATCAGAAATGACAAGAAGCAACATGGGTGTGGGACCTGGAAAGGTCCCCGAGTCGGAATTTGAACCCGAGACGCCCAGAATGCATCGGCGCTGTATGTTGGCGTGCTGCCCACAAGGCTATCGGCATCAATGGCTATGAAGGCTATATAAGAGAATATAACAATATATATGCTATATAATGCATTGTGACAAATTGCCATTCATTTAAAATTGCCATTCTGTACAAATCTTCTCTGAAATCTCGTGAAACTTGATACAGACAGAGTCTTGGGCATTCTGAAGAAGTATGAATAGAAATCTTGCTGTCAGGTTTGAAGGAATTTAAATAATGCATGTATAAATGTAAAAGAGTGGTCAGTGCAATGTCACAGACTTTGTATGAATAGAAATTTTCCTGTTAACTATGAAGACTTTTTTTTTTTTTTTTTTGATAAATGATAAAGAACATTCTGCCTTTTATCGTTATGATTTTTACGAAAGGGCACATCCCGAGTCGGGATTCGAACCGAGACACCCGGGACGCATCAGCGGTGTACGTCTGCGTGCTGCCCACAAGTCTATCGGCATAGACATCTTTGAAGGATATATAAGGAAATATAACAATGTATATGCTATAAAATGCATAGTGACAGACTGCCGTTCATTTTCTGTACAAATTCTACACTAAAACATCGTGAACACAGATAGAGACATGGTTGTTCAGAAAAAGAATTTATTTAAATGTTCATGGTAACTCTGTGAAGTTCATGGTAAATTTTAATAATGCATGTAGAAAAACAAACTTTATTTTTTCAGAAAACTTCACAGTATAATGTATTCGAAAGTAATATAAGTGTATCTTCTATAATGAACAATATATATACGTGTTGTAAATACTTTTTCCCTGTTTTCTAGCACATTTAAATTTTAACCGCTGAAATATAGATGTTCGTCAGCTTTTTTGGGCGCTTAGTGTCTCCGTACCGTAATTCCACTAATAGACGTGCAGCAAATCCAGATGGCGGCTGGCGTTCGCAGATGGCGGCTCACTTGACCGCGGTATTTAGCCGGTTAGCAAGACATGTGCAGGGCTGTTACACAACATAACATACACAACTACTTATTTTGAACGATCACTAGAAAATACAATCTTTGTAGATTCATCATCTTTTGGAAGTGAATATAAAACAGTTTTACTCACAGCGTATGATACAGCGTCTTCCGTATAATGTACGTGTAAATTTCCATGTGACGTAAACCCATCGAAATGTATGGGCGGACAAGTTGTTCGCGACGTAGAACGTGGGTGGACATTATGCAAATCTGTTACTTCGTGACGTGTGGCCATAACAGAAAAAGATTTGAAATCCTGACGACTCGTTTAGTTAAATGTGAGTCGACTCTTTTTTTGATAGACAATAACTTTATCTATCGTGCACTGTCGGCTTCACAACTTTGCAGATACAAAGATTTACATGACACACTGCATGAAAGATCATATTTGAAAACGCATAATAGGACTTTAATGAATCAGAGGGTCGGGGTAAATGTGAACGCAGAAAGAGCAACACAAACAGTCTTTTCAACCACATTATAATCATTATTTCTGAATTACAGACATTTAAATAACAGAAGTGCTGGGATAAAAGTTTATAGTTTGGGTATAAACACGTATTGTTTACGGTAGTGATCAAAACGAAACTATGTTGTATGTATAGTAACGCTTATCCTCTTCCGCCAGGAGGTGGCGACAATTGCCCGTTTGAAAAAAGTATGTCATTGGATCATTCATTCAGAAGGTTTCAATACTCAAACAAATGAGACACTGACTCCATTGAATGTTTTTTTTTTTTTTTTAAATGAATATACGTTTTTAAAAGACTTAAGCAATGAACAGTTTGTCAGAACCACTAGTAAATTACATTATTTTGTTTAGTTTTCTATCAGTTTTTAGTTTTCTTCATGAGAGTATCATGGTCTCCAATTTATTAAAAACAACTAGGATTCTCAATTTATCCAGAATCGTGAAGCTCTTGTTTAAATGTTGTTTTTTTACTGCATATAATTCATTAAAATAGAAGTTTAATTTTATAAAGTTCAAAATGCACCTACATTTTTTTTGCATTTTGTTTTTTTCAGTTGGATAAAAGACTATTTCCCCTATATATTTAATAATTGAGGATTTCATAAGAAAAGTTTAAAAATCTCGTTCTCGTCTCGTGGAATAAGTGTCTCGTCACACCCCTAGTTAAAATACATTGTAACACTGAATATTTGCTCCTTTTTTTCTACATGCATTTTTTAAATTTCTTCAGAGTTAACATGAACATTTCAATAAATTATTTTTCTGAACAACCATTTCTATCTGTGTTCACGAGGTTTTAGTGTAGATTTTTACAGAAAATGAATGGCAGCCTGTCACAATGCATTATATAGCACTGATCAATTCTTCACATTATACATGCATTATTCAAATTTCTTCAGAGTTTACAGGAAAATTTCTATTTATACTTCCTTGGAATGCCCAAGACTTTGTCTTTTTCAAGTTTCACAAGGTTTGGTGGTAGAATTGTAGTGGTCATTTTAGTGATGGGTTAACGTTAATGTTAATGCTTAAGCTATACGCCCTCCTGCAGATCCTTACTTCAAAATATATTTCTAAAATATTGATTTGAAATATATATTTTAAAATATATGATTTTTGTTCGTAAACGTTAAAAATGTCTCCACGATCTGCTTTTCAGAAATATTGTAGTATCGTGCTCTTCTATTAGCCGCAGTTCTGCCACTTCAGGTGTACGCGCAATGGAAAAGCCCTCATCAGAACAGCACACATTTGAAATGTTTAACCGGCAAGACTTTAAAGCAAAAAGTGTACTTTTGTGATTGTGAATTGTGTGCAGTGTCCCGTGAGTGTAACTCTACTGCTGAATTAACACTCATGTAAATGCATGGCATTGTACTGTAATCCCACATAGCAAATGAACTTTGGGTGATTTCCAATATATGACACATACACGTAAACAGGTTTGATGTATGTCCCATGTGACCATCTCCAACTAGTCGGAGATGGCGGAATAAAGGTTATTTTTAAAAAATGGCTGATCTGGCCAAATTCCACCATTAAAAATGGGCCAGGTGGGCTAGTAATTAATTGTGGCGAACCAGACAGGCATAACCAATAAAAAACCGGAATTACCAATTTTGGTGAGCGTGAATAGGTATAAGAATGGATACCCGGACAGACGGGGGCTAGATGCGGTAACCGTTGTCTCGGCTTTGTTGCTTTGTTCAATAAAGTCTTATTTTGACATCTGGAACTCTGCTTCTCGAACCTTATTGACTTCATTGAGAAAATTCATCAACTTTGCTCCACAACACTACCCCCAAGCAACCATTGAATCAATGTTAAAAGTAGTTGAATTGTCAATGTTAAAAGTAGCTGAATTGTCAATGTTAATGATGTTGAATTAATAAAACTATTTCTCCTGCTGTTAATGTTGAAACATTTTTGAAATTTCAACAAACCACCATTGTTGTGATCAGAGTTTTCTTTAGTTGGGCTCTTGACTCTTTGTACTTTAATGTTAGATTTTCTTTGTCTTTCATAACATTGTGCTAAAATGCATTGAGACAATGAAAACTATGATCCACGGGGATCTGATGATGATAATCATTGTGTAATCATTATATAAATAATTCCTCACAAGTGTGTTGGGTTTTTTAATAATATGTGATACTGCAATGTGAGATTAAGGCAGATGTACAGCTATCATACTACTTTGAATCAACAGAGAATACAAAAAAAAATCTTTAAATGGCTGAAACAATTAGACATCAAGAATCAGCATGTGAAACTCAACAATGGTGACAATCAGCAAAAGAAAAGTTTATGCAGAAATGCATGCTGGGTATCAACATAGTAAAAAGTCATTCATGATTCCCTGCATGCATTGCAGTTGATCTGCTTCTCTGAATTAGTCTGATGATTGTCACCATTGTTGAGGTTTGTATGTTGAGTGTTGAGGTCTAAATCTTTCTGTGTGATGTGATACAGAACATTTACATCAGTAATGAAAGATCATCAATATTATTCAGTATTGTTTCTCAACTTTATTGCAGCTTGACACCCATCACAAAAAGTAATCTACTTTAAGTTAATTTTAAAACATATCTTTTTAATAGCAAAAGTGTTTGCATTGAAACACTATTGTAGCACAGAAAAAGAATTGACTCAATGAAAGGCAAGAATCAAGAACCGAACTAAAGCAATCACTGATCACAGTAATAGTGGTTTGTTGAAATGTCCATTTTTTTTCAACATTAATTGAGGGTGCAAAAGTGACATTGATTCAATGGTTTTCACCTGCTCTCTTGCTATCTGGACCCAATCTCAGCCTTCAGTAAAACACATAGAGTCCAGTCTTTAACCAGAACCCCCAAAACTGTACAATTGCTATACTGTACAATGCCACATACATTCACATGAGTGTTAATTCAGCAGTAGAGTTACACTCATGGTACACTGCACTTCACAATCACAAAAGTAAATTTTTTGCTTTAAAGTCTTGCTGGTTAAACATTTCAAATGTGCGCTGTTCTTATGTGGGCTTTTCCATTGCGTGTACACCTGAGCGCGCGCACACTAAAAGCCTGTCAAATAGCGCCTAATTACTGAACTAAGTTATGTATGTCAAAACACACAAATGTTTACATATAAACACAGTTGCTTATGTCTAATGTGAAAGTAAACAATTAAGAGGAAAATAGAACGTGTGCCTGTATATTAGGTGCAGCTCTTAAAGCCACAGTACTAAACATGCTGCAGCTTGTCAGTAAAGGGATAGTTTACCCAAAAATTTTAATTCTGTCATTATTTACTCACTTACATGTTGCCCCAAACCTGTATTAATTTCTTTCTTGTGCTAAACACAAAATAAGATATTATGAAGAATGTGGGTAGCTGGTCCTCATTGAATTTAGTAATAGAAATGATCAAATAGACAAGAAAACTCATTAAAACAACCTGAGAGTGAGTAAATGATGGTATAAACATGCTCTTGACTGAAGAACTTTAACAAATTTGCTTTAATAAGAATCAATGTAGGCTACAATTGATGTTTATAGTGTTTAAGTAAATAGTGTTTTACCTTTTATATTTGTTAATTCCATTTCTTGAATGCTATTGCTAAATATGCCTACTGTACCTGAAAAACAATGTACTTTTTGTTTTATTTGTATTATGTTTATTTATAATGTGTATCTTTTTTCTCATTTTTTAATAACAAAGATAAAATGATGACAAAGATTTTTATTTTCTCTCACTTTGGCCTAATTATCAGCCATTTATATATATATATATATATATAGTTTGTTAAGGCCTTGTTTTTAAAAAAAAAAAATTATTTTAGCTGTACTGCTCAGACAACTTGCAAAATAGTAAAACCAACAAGACATAGAATTGTGATAAAATCGTGAATCGTGACATTTCTGAAAAAAAACGTGATATGATATTTTTGCCATATCGCCCACCCCTATTTCATATATTTGTCAAAAATTTTAAAGCTCAATGATTTTAAATCACAGGGGATGGAGTCCAGGGAGTGAATTTTAAGGGGGACGGCGTTCTACTTCCAAATGGTTAGATTTGTTTTTTAAATGAAAGGTATTTCTATATTTTATCCATTCAGTAGCCTACGAAAGCAATCAAGAGTTCCACACATGAATGTAGGATATAATCTGCAGACTGCAACCAGTGGAAGTGCTTCTCTATCATTGCACGTCCTGCTTCTCACAGAACAGGTAGTAATAGCAGAATTGCTTTGATAAATTATGTAGAATGAACTGTTATTTTTACTGAAAATCGGAACATCTTACTTTAAAACAGTGGTATAAAACTTTTTATACCAAGTACCACCTCAGAAAATATTTATCTCCAAGTAACATTACCACCATAATGACCAACATTAAAATACATTTGCGCAGTATGCTTAACTATTCAGCTACAGCTCTTCACAGTTAAAAAATGAGGCAGTTTTATTCCTAATAAGAATATTTTTTGTTGTCAGCCACTTTAACAGTTTGAATATTAAGAAAAGATTGTATCTTCCTTCCCTACAGAAATATGATATCTGTGAGGATTTTCAGATCAGGTTTTAGACCGTACCATAGTACTGAGACTTGATACTGTTGACCACAACATTCTCTTGAACAGACTTGAGAATTATGTTGGCATTAGTGGTAGTGCACTGGCATGGTTCAAATCGTATCTATCTGACCGCCATCAATTCGTGGCAGTAAATGAAGAGGTATCATATCGATCGCAAGTGCAGTATGGAGTACCACAAGGCTCAGTACTAGGGCCTTTACTCTTTACATGTTACCCTTGGGTGATATCATCAGGAAATATGGTGTTAGCTTTCACTGCTATGCTGATGATACCCAGCTCTATATTTCTTCGCGGCCCGGCGAAACGTACCAATTTGAAAAACTAATGGATTGTGTAGTTGAGTTAAAAAATTGGATGACAAGTAATTTCTTACTGCTAAATTCTGAAAAAACAGAGGTGTTAGTTTTTGTGCCTAAAACCTCAGCGTGTAATGACCTACAACACTGTCTAATACTTGATGGCTGTTCTGTCAATTCTTCATCATCAGTTAGGAACCTAGGTGTGCTATTTGATGGTAATCTTTCCTTTGAAAACCACATCTCTAGTATTTGCAAAACTGCATTTTTCCATCTCAAAAATATATCTAAACTACGACCTATGCTATCAATGTCAAATGCTGAAACATTAATTCATGCATTTATGACCTCACGGTTAGATTATTGTAATGCTTTATTGGGTGGTTGTTCTGCACGCTTAATAAACAAACTCCAGCTGGTCCAAAATGCAGCAGCTAGAGTTCTTACTAGAACCAAAAAGTATGATCATATTAGCCCGGTTCTGTCTACACTGCACTGGCTCCCTATTAAACATCGTATAGATTTTAAAATCTTGCTAATTACTTACAAAGCCCTGATTGGTTTAGCACCTCAGTACCTGAGCGAGCTCCTATCACATTATAGTCCCTCACGTCCGCTGCGTTCTCAAAACTCTGGCAATTTGATAATACCGAGAATATCAAAATCATTTTCATATCCACACTGTCATAATCTTGCCGGTTATGTTTTTACATTGTACATTGCTAGGCAGTGCCTTTTACTCACTAAATTAGTTGTTATCAGTTTCATAAATAAAGTCAGTATGAGTAAAAGAAGGCAGTTTATTGATGCGGAAGAGGTATTAGAAGCGCTAAATACCATGATTATTGGAGAGTCTGTTATGCGTCCTGGGTCGACTCAGCATCTGACGGCTCATCTGACAGCGATCTCATATTTAGATGTTTGAGCCTAACGTTACACATATTGTTAAAACTTTGGATTATTTCATTTTTGTTTTGCAATTTCTATTGTTTATTGTTCGCTACTGTGTTGCTATTTATTCTAGTCTGGCCGTTTCCTGAAAAAAAAAAAAATCCGATCTATGTAATACAACCTTTTTTTTTTTGATTACCCTAAGTATATATATATATATTTGTGTTGTTATCTTATTAAAATTATAAATTATATAAATAAACAAATTAATCATTCATTGGGTGAAGCTCTGCACTTGAATTTGACATCATCCTATGCATCATCATATGCAGTGTGCGCAAGTTAATATTACACATATTGTCTATGGGTTATTTTAGTAATTTAAATAATATGAATTGTTTTAATTTATTGAATAATGACAACGAATTCTAATATTACACCACACAATTATGTAGTTACTTCCTTTTAATTCTCTTTGTCAGCGCAGTCTTGTTTATGTTAAATTGACTGTTATGAAAACGGACTGTAGCCTGCATAAAAATCTATAAACAAAACAACAGGGCAAAAATATAAGTTGATGACTAGACAATCATTTTTTTATGACACTAGACACTTCTTTATCAAGGCAGTGGCATAATACAGTGAAATAAAATCTTCTTTAGCCATATCAAAACACTTGTTTGCGCGTGGGTAAAATTTACCCGCATGGCGGTTTTAGGTATACAGCGACCTCCGGCGGTTCTAGTGCTAGTTTAAAAGTTAAATAAAAACTTAAATATTAATATTAAATAAAAATAAAATACTGTACTTAAATGTACAACAACAAAACTTGACTCAAATAAAGATATATTTATATATTTCACCAGTTTTACAGACAAGGCCTAAGCCTATTCCCAGACTAAAATGTCTTAGCCATTTCAGCTGAAAAAACCTGCACTGATTGATCCTGAAATACTGTACGTTAGTGGCCTTGTTTCATCTCAAGATGCACACCAGTAATATCTTTTATAAGGCACATTTATAAAAATTACTTTAATGTCCTAATTGAACTATGGTATAATCCTGGCTTAATCTAAGCCCCTGTCTGTGAAACCAGCCCATTGTGTTTTAACATTAATTTATATTTAATTTAGTGAAGAACCACTGCTTTAAAAGATATGATAATGTGATAACAGATAATTTGATGTGGATGAAGCTGTGTTAATTTTGAAGTTTGTGAGATTGATTAACTGAGATGATTGACTTGTGCATTGAGAGTGAAATTCAGCATGGTTGGCTAGACAGTATACAACGACTTAATTGAGAAATTGTCCAGCAACACCCTATAACAATGTGTCTCCATTTCAGATTTCCACCAGAGCACCAGGACTCTAAATACTAGGGTAAGTCTCTTTTTTTTTTTTTTTTAGTTAAATTTAGTTGAGTAATTCAAACTATCTGAATGCCACTTTGTATAATTAAATATTGATAATAATGAGTGTCTGATAAAATTACAGCTAGTGCTGTTCAAAACATGCTGTTTGTTAGGGCTGATTATGGGTTGCAGCTTTTCTGGAGAAATGCTCATCAAAACAACTTCACACTAAGCATCCTTAACAGTACACCTGTCTTGACGTAGTCATCTAGCAGTGTATGTGTCATTTAAGCACAAACAATTTATTACCTCAAGCTACTGATTAAAGATAGTGTGTGACTGATGTGTCATGGAAAACGTGTCCATGATCACTGTGGTGAACAGCATTTACCAGCATCCCCAATAACAAAAACTTGCTAAAGATTAAAGGCCCGTTTGCACCAAGAAGGAATAACTA
>NW_026129822.1:14716-35292 GCF_022985175.1 Labeo rohita | reverse complement strand
TCAACTTACATTGTCTAACTTACTTGTGACTTTCTTATAAACTAGTACTAAACAAAAGTTTAGTTGATCTTGAGCTTGTTAATTTAATTGTGTGAAGTACACAAGTACATGCAAAATAAATAGCTGAGAAAAAACAATAAATAAAAAACAAATCCAAGACATGCATTCAGTTCTCTATTGTTTTAATAATTGTACTGAGTAACACTATTTTGTTTAGTCAATATTAATTTATTTACTAAATGCAAAATACCTCAATTGATTTAGCAGCACATACTAATTACATATTGAATCACACTTATAAAGCATAGGAAGAACTCATGACAAGTTTTAGTACAAGGTAAAGCAGAAGTTCACTTCCAGAACAACAAATTACAGATAATGTATTCACCCCCTTGTCATCCAAGACGTTCATGTCTTTCTTTCTTCAGTCGTAAAAAAATTATGTTTTTTGAGGAAAACATTTCAGCATTTTTCTCCATATAATGGACTGATATAGTGCCCCGAGTTTGAACTTCCAAAATGCAGTTTAAATGCAGCTTCAAACGATCACAAATGTGGTTGTGTAAACAATCCCAGCTGAGAAAGAAGGGTCTTATCTAGTGAACAATCGGTTATCTTAAAAAAATAATGCAATTTGAATAATTTTTAATGTCAAATGCTCGTCTTATCTTGCTCTGCCAGGACTGTTTTTGTTGCGGTTCATGTCAGTTCATGTATGTGGAAAAACTCCCATCTCATGTTCTCCCTCAACTTCAAAATCATCCTATATCACTGTTTTACCTTTTTTGTTAAGGGTGTTTGATCTTCTTTGCATGTTCACTTTGTAAACACTGTGTCGGTACTTCTGCAGTGATGAGTTTTTTGTGCCTCAAAAGAATAAAATATATATATAATAAGGGCCCATTTCAAAGACTCGATTAACATATTAACTATATTGTATGCAATTAGTCACGATTAATCTTTTGACAGCCCTAATTCCTACTATGGTTTATGAGTGATATACATGTGAGAATCTTTTTTCATCTGTATATATTATGTCAATATTCTATAAGTATTAGTATTATATAAGATGAATATTACACATAACTAATTTATGAAGTTATAGATTTTAGGAGAGTATGGAAATATTTAACTATTATTATACAAAGTGTTTAAAAATAAAAAAAAAAAAAAAAAAAAAAAGTGTTTTTCCATGATTGGCCACTAGTTGGCCAATTGTGGTCACTAACCATTATAGTGGTTAGTGATCCCTTTGGTTGACCACTTGCAACTTTTTTTTTTTAATTTACTCTTTTTATTAATGCAATAATGTATCAAGAAATCATAACTGTTTGGTTTCAGAGAAGAAATAAATTTTATATCTTTTGTAAAAAAAAAAAAAAAAAAATAGATAGTGTGCTCTTTATGTTGATTAACAAGCGTTTACAATTTCATTGCTTCAGTGGTACTTCATGAAGCTTTCAATTCAATCCTTTAATGGTGGCAATATATTGTAAACAACCAACATCAAGTTTCTCAAAAAAAGAACTCAAAAAAGTAAGGAATACTTATTAGTAGATTTAATTAAATTACACTTAATACACTTATTTACGTTAAGATTACTTAATTGAATTAGGGCAACGAGTTTGTACAAACTTAACAAATGACTTTTTACAGTGTAATATTATATATATCTGGCGATGCCATTAGAGGAGAGAAGCATTGCAGAGCAGAGCATCGCAGATAACAGTGTGTTAATGTGTTTTACTACTCTTACGTCACTACGATTAAATCACCCGTGACAAAACCAGCTTTGTGTGGAAATAGGAATATCTTAGCATGAACAATTTTTAGCTGTTTTTAGCTAAATTGACTATGGTTATGGGGCTGCCTCCTGAGTTCTGATCGATCAATTAACCATTAGTCTATCAAAATTTCATTAGATGCTTAATCATAGAAAACAAAATCCAGAGGAAGTGGTGAAGTCCATGATGTAATTCTGGCCCTAGGTCTCTATGAACTTGCGGGTGTCAAAAAACATAAACTCCATGCTTGCTTCACAGACATGAAAAATGTATCTATAGAAAGCGAAATGTCAACTTTTAAATAAGCCAGTTAAAATGGAAAACAAATATTTTCAGATTGTGTAATCCATTCAATCAAACGTGCACATCCACTGTAGAGATGACAAGTGTTATCGACTTTATCACTGCAGCCAAAAATACAGAAAACACATATTAATGAATTATAATGTTAAAGCAGTCTTCTTCGCTGTTTTCTTTACCTGACACATTCATAATCATTACTTCTGCCAGTGTTCTGTGGCAAGTTTTGTGTGCGCTTGAGCGCTGATGGGCTATAGGCAATTAAAGGTTAATTATTATGAATTATATAGTTTATTAATATGCAATTAGTTAACTAATCTCTTAAAAATAAATGACTACTAGTTGACCAGAAAAGTTTAGTCATGGGCAGGCCAAATGATTACATATAGTGCATTCATGAATGAATAGAAAAATTAGATTACCTCTCAACAAATAGAAAACAGAAAATAGAAATCTTATCTAACAATAGAAGTCTTTACTATCAATTTCAGTTTAACACATACTTGTTGGATAGAAAAAAAACAACAACAAAAAAAACTTTTTTTATCCATGAAAGTAGATGGATAAATATTGTAACGCCACGCCAGCAGAGGGAGCCCTTGCTGATGGACTGGGAAATTGAATTTCTGTTGATATTTCCAGATCAAACACACAAATACAGGTGCTGGTCATATAATTAGAATATCTTCAAAAAGTTGATTTATTTCACTAATTCCATTCAAGAAGTGAAACTTGTATAATGTATACATTCATTCCACACAGACTGATATATTTCAAGTGTTTATCTCTTTTCATTTTGATGATTATAACTGACAACTAATGAAAACCCCAAATTCAGTATCTCAGAAAATTAGAATATTACTTAAGACCAAGACAAAGAAAGGATTTTTAGAAATCTTGGCCAACTGAAAAGTATGAACATGAAAAGTATGAGCATGTACAGCACTCAATACTTAGTTGGGGCTCCTTTTGCCTGAATTACTGCAGCAATGTGGCGTGGCATGGAGTCGATCAGTCTGTGGCACTGCTCAGGTGTTATGAGAGCCCAGGTTGCTCTGATAGTGGCCTTCAGCTCTTCTGCATTGTTGGGTCTGGCATATCGCATCTTCCTCTTCACAATACCCCATAGATTTTCTGTGGGGTTAAGGTCAGGAGAGTTTGCTGGCCAATTAAGAACAGGGATACCATGGTCCTTAAACCAGGTACTGGTAGCTTTGGCACTGTGTGCAGGTGCCAAGTCCTGTTGGAAAATGAAATCTGCATCTCCATAAAGTTGGTCAGCAGCAGGAAGCATGAAGTGCTCTAAAACATCCTGGTATACAGCTGCGTTGACCTTGGACCTCAGAAAACACAGTGGAGCAACACCAGCAGATGACATGGCACCCCAAACCAGAGGTCTTCACGGAGGACCCGGGACCCATACGGGTTCGGGTCTGTATTTTAAATGGTAAGCCGGGTCCGGGTCGGGTCCCAATCTATTCCCTCGGGTCCCGGGTCTGTTTAACATTTGTGTGTAATACCCGGATGGATCGGAGAACACCGCACCCGCCAGTGATCAGTGTCGGTCAGCACTTTAAGTGAGTTTTGTAACTTGCAACTTGTAAAATTAGGATGAGAAAAGTGTAAGCGGGAAATAAGGTGGGGGGGAAAAAAACATGCGTGACACGAAGTTAACGCTAGTACTGCAAGCGGACGGTACCAAAATTCCTCTTTTAAGCTTCATAAGATTAACTAGGTGGAGCTTTAAGCATACACTCAAAAAAATGATTCTTTAAACCTTAATTCAATTATGGACAGTGGTTCCACACAACCAAATTGTTTTTGATGAACATGAATGGAATTTTTTTGAATCTATGCAAACTCTTTGTGTTGTGACAACACAGCTGAATGAGGAAGAATTTATGTGAAATAGTAATGTCCAACCAACTCAATTTATTCACTTCCTTGTAACTTAAACCGGTTAAGCAACAGATTAAATCGACTGAAATAAAATAAGTGATTAAATCTCTCAAGATCTCAGCAGATGATGATTAAACAACTCCACAAACAGCATCACCAGCTTCACTCATTACTAACCAGACTGACTTTATTTCTGTCACACGTCTACAGAAGCTCTTATTGAGATTTACAGAGGATCAAAAGTTGATGTTTTAGTGGTTAAAATGATGCCACCATCAATGAGATCAGCATTTGCTTTAGTTGAGCTCTTGACCCTTCAGATTTTGGGTTAGATCTCTGTTTAACTGTACATGTGATGTTGTAAAACAGAGTGGTCAGTGCTTTACATTAAACACATTTTAATGGATTTTATATGTTGAGATGTTTATTGTGAGATCATTTGATTACATCTAGAGTAACTTTTTCTCAATTTATACATTTAGATTCTGCATAACCAACCCTCTGACACTTCAGCAGTGAAAAAAAAAACAAAAAAACTACGATACAATAGTAAAGAATTATTTTAGGTTCATGTAAAGCACAAGTAAACACCACTATTACATAGAGACACGCAGACATCAAGTACCAGCATATGAATCTCAACAATGGTGACAATCAACAAAATGCTTTATACTGCAATGCATGCTGGGTAACAACATAGTAAAAACTCCCATCATGCACTGCAGTATGAATAATTATTGTCACCACTGTTGAGGATCATGTGATAAGTGTTCATGTCTAAAATCCTGAGCAGATGCACCTCTTTTTTCACAAAATTGAAGCTTTATGGTGGTGATTGTTTAGGACTTTTTTTCAGCAATATGTCCATCAATAAACCAAAGAGAAAGATCACTTCGTAACATTCGCACAAATGAGCTATAAGCAGAAAGTGTAAAATAAACTGTTGCTTCAAACATTTGATTCAGCAATACACAAATGCTTGTTGTGAAACAATATTATAATTGCTTAGAAGCAAAATTCATTAAAAGGGTCAAGAGACAAACTAAAGCAAACCTTGACCACAATTATGGTGGCATTGTTTTTTTTTAGTTATTATTATTACAATTAATCCAGTCTGCTTAGTAATGAGTGAAGCTGGTGATGCTGTTTGTGGAGTTGTTTAATCAGATTTTGAGAGATTTAATGTCTTTTATTTCAGTTGATTTCATCTGTGTCTGAAATCAGTTGTAGTTCTTGTGTTTCTCTTTTCTTCAGTGATTCTGTTTGTTAACAGCAGCTGTTCATCACTAATGCTCAATCACCTTTTAATTGATCATTATCTCATTAACTTGAACTCTGCTTCAGTGTTAATTTAACTCTATTTAGAGAGGGACCAAATGTTCTCTGAATAGAGTTAATTTTACTCTGTGAATTTTACTGTGCAGTCCATATGCGCTTTCACATATCCCAACCGCACGAAATTATTTATTAACGGCGCAATATACCAGTTAAACTCGACTGCAAAACAACACTAAAGGCATAGTAAAATCGCTTACAGAAATTAAAGACTTTGACTTGACACAAAGAAAACTTTAGATTTTCTTACCTGACTGGTACTTCTAGCTCTGACGTCATGATACACCTCCTTCGCACCGTCTTCATCAAATGCGTTGGAAACATCATATCCGTTTTTTTGAATGGCGAAATTAAACCGTTTACGTTAGTTTAACGATTGATAATTAAGTAAAATGGAAACTTAAACAGTTTAAATTAATAGAGCACAATACAATAGTGTTTTGGCGGAAAAAGAAACATACTTGTGTTGTTTTAACAGTAAATACCTGGGTAAAACCAACAGTGGTGCAAAACCATTTTTTTTGAGTGTATGGGTTTTTTTTTTTTTTTATTGAAGAAGAGACGCACCTATTGAACACGCACGATGGTGCAGTGCAGTCGGCTTTGTGTATACCCACTTCTAAATCCACTCTGATGCGCATCATTCAGTAGTGTCTTGCATTAGCCAAAATCATGACAGTCGACCACATAATATCTTAATCAACTGCACGTGAATAAATGCAAATACTCAATAAAAGAAAGACCGTGGTGCCGGCTTCCTTTGAAATATGATTGCGCCCGCGCCCGCTTAGTCCTGCTTCGTGACAGAAATGCCGCATGCATGCGCGAGAGCATGAAACTCAGAGTGGTAACATGATAATTAATTGTTGATTACTAATTTGAATCAGTACATTATAACGAAAACAATACCTTATATAAATTAAGAGTATACTTCTCCATACATCACTACACCACTGTGCACGCAGTAAAGTGTAACGCACTTCTTGTTCTGTGCGTTTTTTGAGAAAAAAAAAAAAAAAAAAACTGCTCAAAGCTGGAATAATATATAAATTAAGAAGGTTCTTTCACTCGGCAAGAGAGAGGAACAGCCTAACATGGACGAAAATGTTAGTGTCAAGGAGGATTGATCACAGTCTGGGCTACTAACAGTAGGTAAGCCAAAAAGTTTTTTCACAAATTGTTTATTGACTTGTTAGCAGTTTGCTGTGTAATATGTGCCGACCGGGTGCAGTCGGGTCTGTGTATTCCCAGCCGGGTTCGGGTCCAATTTACGAATAACGGTCGGGTCCGCGTCGGGTCCGGGTAGTAAGTTTAAGGCATTTCTCGGGTCTGCACGGGTTCGGGTCCCACTTTCAAATTAAATACTGGTCCGGGTCGGTTCTGTGCAACAAATTTTTACGGGTCTCTTCGGTTTCGGGTACGAATTTTTGGACCCGTGAAGCCCTCTACCCCAAACCATCACAGACTGTGGAAACTTTACACTGGACCTCAAGCAACGTGGATTCTGTGCCTCTCCTCTCTTCCTCCAGACTCTGGGACCCTGATTTCATCAGAGAACATAACTTTGGACCACTCAGCAGCAGTCCAGTCCTTTTTGTCTTTAGCCCAGGCGAGACGCTTCTGACGCCGTCTGTTGTTCAAGAGCGGCTTGACACAAGGAATGCGACAGCTGAAACCCATGTCTTGCAGACGTCTGTGTGTAGTGGTTCTTGAAGCACTGACTCCAGCTGCAGTCCACTCTTTGTGAATCTCCCCCCACATTTTTGAATGGGTTTTGTTTCACAATTCTCTCCAGGGTGCGGTTATCCCTACTGCTTGTACACTTTTTTCGACCACATCTTTCCCAGATAGCAACATAATGTCGGCCCAGATCCGGCCCACATCTGGCAGATGTGGCATGATGATCTGGCCCACATGCCGCGTGGAATGATGGCACTTGGGTGGACCGCTCCTGTTTGCCAGATCTGGGCCAAAAGCAGGCCATAGCAATGCCACATGTCAGCCAAGAGCCACAACCTTAGATGAAATCAGCAGAAGATAAAAGACATTCAACCTCTGAAGATCTCAGAGGAGGAGGTTTAAACAACTCCACAAACAGTATTACCAGCTTCACGCATTACTGACCAGATTGACTTTATTTCTTTATTGAGAATTAGCACTAACATTAAATGTTCCACTTGAAGTCACCATGATAGTGATTAGCGTAATTAATTGGGCTCTTAACACTTACTTTTAAGCACGTTTTATTTGGCTGTTGTGAAAGTGTGATTAAATATTATCACATAACTACCTGAGTCACTGAAAACATTTGAATGTAGTTGTTGTGTAGTTCAATGCTCTCACATTGTAAAACCTGCATTTTTGCTACATGAGTTGCAAAATTAGTTTTGAAGTAATTAGTATTGAAAACTTTGTTTAAACAAAGGACAAAATTTTGCGTAAGGCTGACACACACAGATATCAGCCATCAGCATATGAATCTCAACAATGGTCACAAAACAATCAGATAATCAGATCAATTCTGGACATCACAAAAGGCTGCATAATTTAGTCATGCTTTGAACTTTGCACTTTCTATTGTCACCATTGTTGAGGTTCACGTGTTGATTTATGATGGCTTCCCGGATTTTTTTTTAAACTGGTTTTGCAAGACTACAGACAGTTTCTTACTACAAATGAATTATTTCTGCAACATAATTGGAGAACCAAATGACAGTGAATCAGGCTAATTCATTCATACAACTTTCAATAGTTTTGTCAACACCTGATTACATTTTGTTTTTATCTGTTACTGCTGAAGTGTTTTTACAAACACACCATCATAGCAACATACAAATATACACTTATATTAAAAAAAAAAAAAAAGTGTTACGAGCCCAATTCATGGAAACACTAACCACTATTATGGTAGAGTAGATTTAAGCCTGTTAATTTGCAAAAAATAACTTCTGTAAAGTCAATCTGGTCAGAAATGCGTGAAGCTGGTGATGCTGTTTGTGGAGTTGTTTAAATCTCCTCCTCTGAGATCTTCAGAGATTGAATGTCTTTTATCTTCTGCTGATTTCATCTAAGGTTGTGGCTCTTGGCTGACATGTGGCATTGCTATGGCCTGCTTTTGGCCCAGATCTGGCAAACAGGAGCGGTCCACCCAAGTGCCATCATTCCACGCGGCATGTGGGCCAGATCATCATGCCACATCTGCCAGATGTGGGCCGGATCTGGGCCGACATTATGTTGCTATCTGGGTTTCCTTTCCTTCGCCTCTCTATTAATGTGCTTGGACACAGAGCTCTGTGAACAGCCAGCCTCTTTTGTAATGACCTTTTGTCTCTTGCCCTCCTTGTGCAAGGTGTCAATGGTCGTCTTTTGGACAACTGTCAAATCAGCAGTCTTCCCCATGATTGTGTAGCTTACAGAACTAGACTGAGAGACCATTTAAAGGCCTTTGCAGGTGTTTTGAGTTAATTAGCTGATTAGAGTGTGGCACCAGGTGTCTTCAATACTGAACCTTTTCACAATATTCTAATTTTCTGAGATACTGAATTTGGGGTTTTCATTAGTTGTCAGTTATAATCATCAAAATTAAAAGAAATAAACACTTGAAATATATCAGTCTGTGTGGAATGAATGTATACATTATACAAGTTTCACTTCTTGAAAGGAATTAGTGAAATAAATCAACTTTTTGAAGATATTCTAATTATATGACCAGCACCTGTACTAAGGTTTTAATAGCAGCTTCTATTGATGGTGATCTGAATCAGGCAGTGTTTACATAACTCATACAATAATTAAGGAAATATATATTTTTAACAGATTATGGAAATATTTAATAGCTGCACTTAAAAAAAAGACGTTTAAAAATGTTCTCAAATACTGTTTTTAAGGCCTATGCAAAAAAGAAATTGTTTTTCCATGTCTGGTCACTAGTCGGCGCTCCAACAGGGTCTTTAGGAGAGACATACTCTCTATACACCGGGGTGGTGAACGTCGGTCCTGGAGAGCCGCAGCCCTGCAGAGTTTTGCTTCAACCCTAATCAAACGCAACTGAACAAGCTAATCAAGGTCTGAAGGGTTACTAGAAAGCTACAGCCAGGTGAGTTTTAATTAGGGTTGGAGCTGAACTCTGCAGGGCTGAGGCTCTCCAGGACCGGAGTTCGCCACCCCTGCTATACACCATTAAACTGAGTTAAAATAACAGATTATGAAGGTTAAAAAAACATTGACATGTAGATTGTAAAAAAAAAAAAAAAAAGATAAATTATCCCATAATGATCAACTCTCTGGGTGTGATGTTTAACCTTTTGACCTTTAGGCTAAATCATTCACACAGTGACTTTAAGAATCACAATAATTGTGAAAAATCAAGTGTAAAAGAATTTTAAAAATTGTCATCAGAACTCATTTATCTCTTCAGTCAAAACAGACCCTGATCCTGTACAAGGACTCATGATCTGTGTACTGTTCTGTAATTGTTAAAAATGTAATATATTGACATGATTTGATTATATAAAGCAGATCTGAATCTCCATCTCTCTCAAACACATTCACATGCATAAAAGTAGAAGTATCAGGATCTTTTTTTGGCTCTTTGTAGCTTCGGTTTCTTAAAGGACTGCTTATTAGCATTTGTTTTAGCAGAAGCCATTAAACCGCAGTGTGAGTGTGTTTAAAGGTGAAAGTCTTTCTTGCACTTGCAGTTCTTCTCTCTCATCTGCTCTCAACTGATCATTCACTACTAAATTCACACAAAATACATCTTTTGTTGATGTGAATGATTCAGATTGTTGTATTGAACTCATCTCTTGCTGAAATTGTTTCATGTGGTGATTCAGTGACTGATGCGGCTGATGACAGTGATTTAGCTTGTCTGTGAGAAGCAGAGAAACACTGACTGAACCAAACAATGATTTTAACAGCTGAACACAATGGAGATACTTGATCAGGCCAAACATCTGTGCATCAAGAGGATCAACAGACATGTATGAAAAAATGAGAAGAGAGATGTTGTGATGAGAGATAAAGATCAAGCTAAGAGCAGAGTGGAATATAAACTGAGGAAATGACGGATGTTCACACGTGTATTTTTGTGATCGTGTGACTGTGTTCAGTTTTGTCTTCTCAGCTTCTCATTTCACACTCTTATTTTTTTTTTCTCACTCCTGTGGTCATCATCTTTCTAGAACACATGAACAGTGTTTTAGCAGAAACACCCGCAGACATGATGAGGTTAATTTAGTTTGTCACATTTTAAAATACATTTTTAAGGTTTGACTGTGAATTTAATAAACGTTTTTACCCCTCAAAACAACTAA
The DNA here is from genome assembly GCF_022985175.1 of Labeo rohita. Taxonomy (NCBI): domain Eukaryota; kingdom Metazoa; phylum Chordata; class Actinopteri; order Cypriniformes; family Cyprinidae; genus Labeo; species Labeo rohita. Next base: position 24,659 of record NW_026129822.1, on the reverse strand, counting down.
CACCCCAAAAGGGCTCAGTTGCCAGGACGACCATGTGATAAGACGTTTTATTGCCCAAAGGAATGCACATTTGCCCATAGGAAAGACACAATGCCTATAGAAATAGACTCTTTCCTATCAATTCAGACAAACCTTTATTTGACCTTCCTATCACACATATTCCAGGTCATTGTGTACAGTATTACTGCATTGTATTTTAATTTTCTCTGTTGTATTTGTATTTGTCTTTCTACTGTTTTATGCATGCGGTATGATAAATAACTAGTCATATAACCCACCTATGCCATGTTTGGTGTAACGCCACGCCAGCAGAGGGAGCCCTCATCATGCACTGACTGTTCCCGCTCCCTCTGCTGCTTCATGGGTAACTTCCTGTTTGGTGGCCATATAAGGAGGCCTAAACCAAACAAGCCCCACTAAATATTGTTTTGCTGTGCAGACTCTACTAAGCGTTTATCCTGTTTCATTGCCTTGTTTTGTTTTGCCACGGTTTTGTTTCTTGTCATTGTTTTGCCTTGTTTTTTACCATAGTTCTGTCTAGTTGATTGCCATAGTTTTTGCCTAGTTTCATAGCCTTGTTCATTTGTCACTTTGGACTGCTCTCTCTTGGATTTTGACCTTCTGCCTGTTTATTTGGTTTTCGCTTTTGTCTTGCCTATGTTTCATTGTTGGTTTGGAGATCGGCCCTGCCTGTCTTTACTACGCTGTGTTAAATAAAGCTCGCATCTGGATCTTACACGCTTCCCTGGAGTCTCCGTTACAGAATACTTCGCCTACCAAAGATCCAGTGGCTTTTGCACACAGATAATCACCATGGATCCAGCATCACGCTTTGTTCAGATATCTTGAAGCAGAAGTTTCTCTTTATTCAGATACTCGCTGCTCTGCACTGCAGTCTTCAAAAAGTTGTCTGACAATATCTCAGCACAGCAAAGTATATAGGTTTGAAGGAGGCGGAGTACATAGAGGTGGAATCAATCTAAACAAAGCATGCAAATGTGGTACAGGAAATCAGCCCAGTAAAAGATTTTTCCCAGCCTTGATCTATTTAGCATACAAGTGTCATTCAAATGCAAAGGTGCTAAACAAAAGGCACAGTTGTACCTTGAGCTTAGACTTCACACTTAACTTGGGAAACCTGCCAGATGCTCAGGAAATGTATAAAGACAAAAGGTTACTGTCTCAGGGCTTGGGCTGTCTGCTAAATCACAATATACATAACCTTTTAGAAATTTGTAATCCAACAATTCCTCCTTTGAGAGTTCTAAAAAAAAAAAAAACTCTCATAAAATACAAATTTAGACACTTAAAAAGTTCTGTGTTGATTGTTTGTAGTGATGAAAAGCATGCTGACACAGAAACAAACATGCTTCTAGGGTCCGTGAAGTTCTTACGGGTAATAGTCTTTTCTGGTTGGAACTGTTGTTTCCTCATGATGGTCGTGAGTCATTTGTTGAATGAAACACTTGATACTGTGGACGCATAGATAGTATACCAGTAGGAAGAATAACAGCAGAATTGCTATTTCCTTGATCCACAGCCAGGGTTTACCTAACAGTTCTCCGAACCATGAAGAATTATCTTCAGTCATTTGGTGTAATTTTTCTGAAAGATCAAGAATGTCTCGTTGGATTTTGTTCAAGTTCTCTGTTGGATCCATTAACCCGGTGCAGCATTCAGGGCCAATAATGGTGCAGGCTCCCCCTTGCGTTGCAAGAATGTAATCCAAGGCCACTCTGTTCTGTAAGATCATTATCTTGTGCGAAGCAAGAGTGTCCGTGATGTTACCTAGGGCCAAAGCTGTATCATTAGCTAGTTTCTGTACAGAATTCGATAAGCTTCTGACTTGATCCAGGGCCTGTATGACACCATAAGACGGGATTAAGGCTCCAAGAGTTCTTGACCACCATGTTTGTGCACAAGTGAGTCCAGGGATGCAGCCATCTTCTTTGTTTGTGGTAGTAGCTGAGCTTAGTAAATGTTGAGAGCTTGGGGAGGAGTGTGTATTTTCTCTGATAGCCGGTAAAACATAAACCAAGGTGCACCTGCCGTTGAATTGGCTAGGTAGGATGTTGTAGACAGAAGTTCCACATAACCAGAAGGTGCCAGTCGGTGGAGGAATCATACACCACTGATTTACTGAGAAGAATTTTGGGAGAGATGATGTCCTGTGGAGACAAACTTCCAAGTCCTTTTCCTCTCTTCCTGTTGATGGAGTAATGTCCACATGGGAATTTGTTCTCATCTTGATCACAAAGCTGCAACGTTCATGAGGAATTTCACCCAGTGGAGTCGAGGCTGGAGCATCATTTTCCATGCACCAAGGAAAAGTAATTGGCAGGAGTAGATCTGTCATAATGGGAGTAGCTGAAGTTAGGTTGCAGGATGGTAATCCAGGAATGCAACACGGAGAAGCTGGAGGAGTTGTGATGTGGTGGCATGTACCTCTGTTGAATATTCCACTCGTTTGAACACCGAACAAGGTGCACGTGTCACAGTGGGAGATGGGGTGTGCCACCCATGGTATCCCTGCTTTTACTGAAGGTGGGTGTGGCATGCAAACGTTCTTTCCAGCAAACAAGGCATTTCTTGACATATTCATCAGTTCTAAGAATATGTTGTTTCTGGAGTCTATAGCTTGTGCGATGTTCATGATGATTACTAGAACGGCAATCTTGATCATGTTGATGGATGACTGAAGTTCTTTAATTTAATTCTCTGCGTTGTGTTTTTTTTTTTTTTTTTTTAAGTTCTGTCTTCCATGACAGTTGGCTCGGCAGTGGGTCTAGTTGTCCTTTAAAGTTTGTAGCTTCATACACAGGTGAGGGGGTCAATGTGTATGGGTCTCGGGACAGCCATCAAGGGGTATCTGCACAGAGTAAGAAAGAAAACAAAAAGACGACAGAGCAGTATTTGTTGTAAAAGGCTGCAAACAATAGAGTTGTAGCCTCTGTTCAATCTGAGTCTAGTCTTGTTGCCCCCCTTTGGGGCCCCCCCCTTGATAAACTTTTCCCCTTTTTCTTTTTAAATTTTTTTTAAACTTAAATTTGACATTTGGGGGGGCCTTTTGAAACCCCCCTTGGCCCCCAGCCTGGACCTTCCGGGTCCCATTTGGGTTTTTAAAGGGGGCAATTTTCTCACTGAAACGTTTTTTGCCAAAAAAGGGGGAAAAAATTTTATTTCCCCCCCCCCCAAGTTTTAAACTTTTTTTCCCCCCGTTTTAAAAGGCCCCCCGGGGGATTTTGAAATTTTCCTTTTTGAGGTTTTTTTCCCCTAAGTAAAATGGGTTTTTTTAACAACCCGCCAAAACTTTTTTTGCCAAAATAATTTTTCCCGGGCCCCTTTAAAATTACCCTTTGCTTAACCGGGGAAACCCTTGGGCCCTTAATTGGGGGCTTTTTTTTAAATTTTTTGAAATTTCCGGAAAATTGGGAAAACCCCGGGTTTTTAAAAAGGGGAAAAACCATTTTAATTCCATTTTTGAAAACCCGGGTTTTAAATTTCCTTTCACAATCCGTAATCTTTAAAAATGAAAAATTTCCCCCAAAAAAAAAGGGCCCCCCCCCCCGGGGGTTTTTAAAAAAAAACCCCGGAAACCCCGGGGTTTTTTTGGGGCCCAAAACCAAAACCCCCCCGGGGTTTTTTTTTTGGTTTTGGGTTTTAAAAAACCCCCCTTTGGGGGAAATTTTTCCCGGGGAAAAAGGGGTTTTTGGGGGGGGGGCCCCCTTTCCCCCCAATTTTTAAGGGGGCCCCCCCCCCCCGAATTTTTTTTTTGGGGGTTTTTTGGGGAATTTTTCCCGGGGGGGCCCCCCTTTGGGCCCAAAAGGGGGGCCTAATTTTTCCCCCCCGGGCCCCCAAAAACCCCCGGGGGTTTTTTTGGGAAAAAATTTTTTTTTTCCCCTTTTCCCCCCCCAAAAATTGGGGGTCCGGGTTTTTCCCCTTTTTCCAAAAACCCTTTTGGGGGGAAAAACCCTTTCCCCCCGGGAATTTTTAAAAATTTTTTTTAAAAAGCCCTTTTTTTGGGTTTTAAAAAAATTTTTTTTTTTTTAAAAAAAAGGGGTTTTTTTTTTTAAAAATTTTTTTCCCCAAAAAAAAAAAACCCCCCCAAAAAAATTTTTATTTGGGGTTAAAGGGGGGGGGGCCCCCTTTTTATTTCCCAATTTCCGGGGGGGGAAAAAAACCCCCCTTTTAAAATTTTCCCTTAAAATTTTTTTTAAAAGGGAAAACCCCCAAACCCCTTCGCCTTTCCCCCAATTTCGGTTTTTTGGGGGGTTTTTTGGGGAAAAAACCGGGGTTTTTTTTTTTCCCCCCCCCCCCCTTTTTCCCCCCCGGGGGGGGGGGGAAGGGTGGGGGGCCCAAATTTTTTAAACCCCCGGGGGGGGTTTTTTAAAAATTTTAAAGGGAAAATTTTTTGGGGTTTTTTTTTCCAAACCTTTTGGGTTTTTGGGGGGAAAAAAAAAAAAAGGGGGGGGGGGGGGGGGCCCCTTTTCCCTTTAAAAAGGGGGAATTTTAAAAAACCCCCCAACCCCAAAAGGAAAAACCCCCCCAAAAAAAAAAAAGGTTTTGTTAATTTTAAAGGGCCCCCCCCCCTCCAAAAAAATTTTTTAAATTTTAAAAATTTTTTAAAAATTTTTTGGGGTTTTTTTCCTTTTAAAACCCCCCCCGGGGGGGAAAAAAAAATTTTTTTTTAAAAAAATTTGTTTTTTAAAGGGGGGCCCCCCCCCCCTTTTAAAAAAGGAATTTTTTTAAAATTTTTTAAAAATTTTTTTGGTTTTTAAATTTGGTTTTAAAAAATTTTTTCCTTTTTTTAAAAAACAAAATTTTTAAAAAAACCCCCCAAAAAAAAATCATCCTTTTTCCCCAAAAATTTTTTTCGGGGTTTTTTAAAATTTATTTAAAAGGGGGGTTTTAAAATTTTAAAAAATTCCCCCCTTTTTTTCCGGAAAAAACCCCCCCAAAAAAAAAAAAACCTTTTTTCCAATTAAAAAAAAAAAAAAAAATTTTTTCCCCTAAAAGGGGGGGGGGGGAAATTTTTTTTTTTTTTGGGGCCCCCCCGGGTTTTTGGGGGGGGGGGTTTTTTGGGTTTTTTTAAAAAAAAAATTTTTTTTTTTTGGGGGTTTTTTTAAAAAAACCCGGGGGGCCGGGAAATTTTTTTCCCAAAAAAAACCCCTTTTTTTTTTTTGTTTTAAAAAAACCGGGGGGTAGGGTTTAAAAAAAAATTTTTTTTTTTTTTAAATTTTTCCCCCTTTAAAAATTTGCCCGGGGGCCCTTTTTTTTTTTCCCCTTTTTTTTTTCCCCAAATTTATTTTTTTGGGCCCCCCCCTTTTAAAAAAATTTTGGGGGCCCGGGTTTTTTTTTTTTACCTTTTAAAAAAATTTTTTAAAAAACCAAAAAAAAAAATTTTTTTTAATTTTTTTTAAAAAAAAACCCCCTTTTTTTAAAAAATTTTTAAAAAAAAAAAATTTTTTTTTTTTTTTTTAGGAGAGGGTTTTTTTTCCGGTTTTTTTGGGGGGGGGGAAAAAAAAAAAATTTTTACCTTTTTTTTTTAAAAAAAATTTTCCCCCCTTTTAAAAATTTTTTTTGGGTTTTTTTTTGGAAACCCGTTTTTTTTTTTTAAAAAGGGGTTTTTTTTTTTTTTAAAAAGGGGGAAAAAAAATTTTTTTTTTTTTTTTAAAAAAAAAAATTTGGGAAAAAAAATTTTTTAAAAAAAGGGGGGAAAAATTTTGGGGGAAACCTTTTAAATTCCCCAAAAAAAAATTTTTAAAAAAAAAAAGGGGAAAAATTTAAAAAAAAAACCCCCCTTTTTTTTTTAAAATTTAAAAAAGGGGGGTTTTTGGGAAAAAAAAATTTTTTTTTTTCCCCCCCCTGGGGCCCCTTTTTAAAAACCGGGCTAAAAAAAAAATTTGGGGAGGAATTTTCCCCCCTTGGGAAAAAACCCGGGAAAAAAGGGAAAAAACTTAAAAAGGGGGTTTTTTTAAAAATTTTTTTTTTTTGGGGGGGAAAACCCCCCGGGCCGGTTTTTTTTTGGGGGGGGGGGAAAAAAAATTTTTTGAAATTTTTTTAAAAATTTTTTCCCCCCAAGAAAAGGGAAAAAATTTTTTGGGGGTCCCGGGGCCCCCCCCTTTTTTTTTTTTGGGGGGAAAAAAAAAACCCCCCCCGGGGGTTTTTTTTTTTAAAAAAAAAAAAAAAAACTGGGTTTCCCGGGGCCCCTTTTTTTAAAACCCCCCGCCAAAAATTTTTTGGGGGGGGTTTTAAAAAAAAAATTTTTTTGGGGAAAAAAAAACTAAAAAAAAAAAAAAAATTTTTTAAAAGGAAAACTTTCCGGGCCCCTTTTAAAAAAAAAGGGGGGTTTTTAAATTTTAAATTTGGGGCCCCCGAAATTTTCGGGGTTTTAAGGGGGAAAAAACCCCCCCCAAAAAAAAAAAATTTTTTTTGGGGGTTTTTAAAAGGGGTTGGGGGGGGGAAAAAAAAAAAAATTAAAAAGGGGGGAAAAAAAGGGGTGGGGGAAAAAAAAAAAAAAAAAAAAACTTTTTGGGGGGGGGGGCCCCCAAAAAAAGGGGGGGCCCCCCCCCCAAATTTTTGGGGTTTTTTTTGGGGAAAAAAAGGGGCCCAAAAAAAAAAATTTTTAAAAAAAATTTTTTTTCCCCCCCCCTTAAAAACCAAAAAAAAAATTTTTTTGGGGGGTTTGGGGGTTTTTTTTTCCCCCTTTTTCCCCCCCCCAAAAAAAAGGTTAAAATTTAAAACCCCCCGGGGGGGAAAAAAAAACGGGGTTTTTAAAAAAGGGTTTTTGGAAAATTTCCCCCCTTTTTTTTAAAAAAATTACTTTTTTTTGGGCCCCCAAATTTGGGGGGGTTTTGGGGTTTTTCCCCGTTTTGGGGGGGGAAAAAATTTCCCCCCCCCTTTAAAAAAAGGGGAAAAAATTTTTTTAAAAAAAATTTCCCAAAATTTTTTGGAAAAAAAAAAAAATAAAGGGTTTTTTTTTTTTAAAAACCCCCGGTTCCCCCCGGGGTTTCCCAAAAATTCCCCATTTTTTTTAAAAAAATTTTGGGAAAAAACTGGCCGGGGCCTTTTCCCCCCAAAAAACCCTTTTTCCCCAAAAAAAAAAACCCCCCCCCAAAAAAAAAAATAACAAATTTAAAAAACCCCTTTTTAAAATTTTTTTTAATTTAATTTTTTCAGAAGAAGCTAATTTTTTTTGCCCCCGGTGCACCCAGCCATGGAGCTTTCAAGGCATGAACAATACAGGGGACACTTTCCCCGGGGTTTTAAAAATTTCCCCAAACCAATCCATCAGGTTCAATTTTTTTTGGGAAAAAGTGTCCAGTATATATTCTAATGATTATTTTTTTTGAACAGCATGGGTACTAAATGAAGCCAATTTTTGGACTTTTGAGAAAAAACCAAATTACTTTCACAAAGTCAAATTCAAAATCAATACTTTTGGGGTAAAAACTTGGTCAGGAAATGTATTAACGGAAGCGTGCACCAGTCACAAACCCATCCTCATGTATGATGTCTGCAATGACTGAAGTTGTCTTAGAGGATGAAGGAGAAATGGCTCATGATTGTGTTACGCTTACATACACACCTACAAGTGAAATAACAGAAACTCCCATAGATAATGCCGGAATTGGAGTTGTATGTTGATGGTTCAGCTCAAGTTATTGAAGGTAACAGACGAGCAGGTTATGCAGTAACTTCTACCACTGAAGTCGTAGCTTCAGGTCGTCTTCCAGATCATTTTTCAGCTCAAGCTGCAGAACTAGTAGCCTTAACTAGAGCATGCACGCTAGCGTCAGGATCAACTGCAAATATCTACACTGATTCCAGGTATGCTTTTGGGGTAATTCATGATTTTGGTATCATTTGGCAAAGTAGACAGTTTTTAACTTCTGCTGGATCACCCATTAAGCATGCTGGATTAGGGAAAGATCTAATGTTTGCCATGAAACTTCCAAAAGAAATTAGCTGTGATCAAAGTGAAAGCACATCTCACAACTAATACTACGGAAGCTAAAGGTAATGCTCTTGCTGATGTAGCTGCTAAACAGGCTTGTTCATATGCAAATGTACAGGTGTGTTCAGGTAGTACAGCACAGAAGACAATTCTGCCTCCTGAATCAATCATTGATCTGTACAAAGATGTTCCTTTATATGAAGCATGGACATGGTTAGACAAAGGAGCCACAGTGGATTCATCTGGTTGCTGGACCAAAGGAGGAAAATATGTTGCTCCCGAATCACTGCTGCCATATTTGGCTCAACAAATACACAATTTGGGTCACAGTGGTCCAGCAACAATGAATCACAGGTTCTCAAATCAATGGTGGAATCCAAAATTCAGAAATGTAGCCACTGAAACAGTCAAGAGATGCGTTACATGTCAAAAAAATAATGATGTGCCAGCAGCAACTACAGCAGCAACACATACCCCAGCTCCACCAGGACCGTTTCGTCACCTACAAGTTGATTACATATCATTGCCTCCTTGTAAGGGAAAAACTGACGTTTTGATAGTAATAGACAAGTTCTCAAGATGGATAGAAGCTTATCCAACAGGGCGTGCCACAGCTGCACATACTGCTAAATGTCTTGTCACTGATTTCATTCCCAGATGGGGATTACCAGATAGCATTGACTCAGATCAAGGAACCCACTTCACAGGACAGGTAGTCAAGGAAGTGTCTAAAATGTTGAAAATTAAGTGGAATCTTCACTGTCCTTATAGGCCACAAGCATCGGCGCAAGTCGAACGTGCAAACAGATCAATCAAAACCAGGCTAAGCAAAATGCATCAGGAAGGAGTAGTATGGGTCGAAGCGCTGCCAGCGGTACTGTGTAGTCTGAGAGCATCACCTAACAGATCAGTAGGTCTAAGCCCTCATGAGATTATTACAGGACGCCCAATGCAGATGCCAGGTGTGATTGATCTTAGAAATGCTGATGTGCACATTGCCTCAGATGCCCTGATCACTTATTGTGAAAACCTTACAAAGGCAGTACAGAGTTCCAGAGAAAGAGTTGAGTCATGTTGGCAGAATCCACCAGAAGGTGGACACACAATCATCCCAGGTCAGTGGGTTATGATAAAGTCATTCAAAAACAAACCATTAGAGCCTAAGTGGCACGGACCACATCAAGTGATGTTGATTACAGCAGCTGCAGTCTTGTGTCAGGGAAGGAAAACCTGGACTCATGTGTCACACTGTAAAGTTGTTCCCCCACCTACAGGGATAGGATAGGACACACAGACCAGTGAGGAGCCCAGGGAAGAACCGAATGCAACAGGCTTCGGGGGCCAACCCTGAGGTGAAGACTTCCTCATAGGCCTTCCCCATCCACTAGTCCATCCTTACCTCACTGTTCTTTAGGTGTCACGGGAATTAAGAACTAGGGAAAGAAGGAACAACAAGACTAGACTCAGATTGAACAGAGGCTACAACTCTATTGTTTGCAGCCTTTTACAACAAATACTGCTCTGTCGTCTTTTGTTTTCTTTCTTACTCTGTGCAGATACCCCTTGATGGCTGTCCCCGAGACCCATACACATCGACCCCCTCACCTGTGTATGAAGCTACAAACTTTAAAGGACAACTAGACCCACTGCCGAGCCAACTGTCATGGAAGACAGAACATAAAAAAAAAAAAAAAACACAACGCAGAGAATTAAATGAAAGAACTTCAGTCATCCATCAACATGATCAAGATTGCTGTTCTAGTAATCATCATGAACATCGCACAAGCTATAGACTCCAGAAACAACATATTCTTAGAACTGATGAATATGTCAAAAATGCCTTGTTTGCTGGAAAGAACGCTTTGCATGCCACACCCACCTTCAGTAAAGCAGGGATACCATGGTGGCACAATCATCTCCCCACTGTGACACGTGCACCTTGACCAGGAGTTCAAACGAGTGGAATATTCAAATTCCCATGTGGAC
>NW_026129822.1:8155-14216 GCF_022985175.1 Labeo rohita | reverse complement strand
ATCCATTACACAGGATCGAGCCGCTTCAGTCAAAGCAATACCTCCGCCTACTAACATTAAAACACTAAGATCATTTTTAGGAACAGCAGGTTACTGTAGACCTTGAATTGAAGACTATGCCTCGATTGCTCAGCCACTCTATAGCTACTATCGTGCCGAACGGTTCTTATAACGGTCAGGTAAGTTGTGTTTCCACCTGAGCCTGATCAAACTGTTTTTACGGTTAGAAACGTGCCAAACCGTGCTCATAGAATTGTGTGCTGTATGATCAAACAGCCAAGTAAACAGCTGTTACGCTGCGTTCATAGCTCATGCATTAATACTGTCAATAAATGTGTTAGTTTTCAGAAAGGTTTTACCTTCTGTGTTTGTCTCCGTTGGCATGCATATCCCCTCAGCATTTGTTGGTAACGTTATACCTGTCATCGCCTTGTTTATTTTATTTTTTGCGTTGTTTATAGTTGTGTCCTTTTTTCTGTTATTTAACGAAGTCCCAAAAACAGAAATATCTGATCATATCTCTGTTTATATTACAATTGCGTTAACAAGGCAACGACTAAGGCATTTATATTTACATTCCAAAGAGTTCTGTTATCGGCACCACAGTGGAAAATGAAACCGTATCCGTGCTGACTGGCCCGGATCGGCACGGAACGGAACGGTTAAGCGAAGAGAACGGTTCGGCCCGATAATGGAAAAGCGGCTTATGACTTGTTGTAAGGTCAGGTTAGAGATTCCGATACAGTTTGTATGGAAGAAATTCACCTCAAAGCTTTCTATGATTTGAAGAGAGCACTATGTTAAGCGCCAGCATTAAGAATTGCACAGTCTGATAGGCCCTTTGTGCTTTATGTTCATGAACACTTAGGCTTTATGACTGCATGTCTAATGCAAGATCATGGGGGCAATTTACGCCCAATTCATTACTATTCTGGCAAACTTGACATAGTCGCTCAAGGTATGGGCCCATGTCTCAGAGCAGTACAGGCAGTTCATCTAGCTCTTCAGGCCTCATCAGGAATGGTGTTAGGACAGACTGTAAATGTAAGATGCCCTCATGCAGTGTCTGCACTAATGAATCAAGCAAAAGTCACTTCTGTCACATCCTCTCGTTGGGGAAATTGGTTAACAACCCTCACAGCCCCGAACATTGTTTTACAGCGTGCACCAGTCACAAACCCATCCTCATGTATGATGTCTGCAATGACTGAAGTTGTCTTAGAGGATGAAGGAGAAATGGCTCATGATTGTGTTACGTTTACATACACACCTACAAGTGAAATAACAGAAACTCCCATAGATAATGCAGAATTGGAGTTGTTTGTTGATGGTTCAGCTCAAGTTATTGAAGGTAACAGACGAGCAGGTTATGCAGTAACTTCTACCACTGAAGTGGTAGCTTCAGGTCATCTTCCAGATCATTTTTCAGCTCAAGCTGCAGAACTAGTAGCCTTAACTAGAGCATGCACGCTAGCGTCAGGATCAACTGCAAATATCTACACTGATTCCAGGTATGCTTTTGGGGTAATTCATGATTTTGGTATCATTTGGCAAAGTAGACAGTTTTTAACTTCTGCTGGATCACCCATTAAGCATGCTGGATTAGTGAAAGATCTAATGTTTGCCATGAAACTTCCAAAGAAATTAGCTGTGATCAAAGTGAAAGCACATCTCACAACTAATACTACGGAAGCTAAAGGTAATGCTCTTGCTGATGTAGCTGCTAAACAGGCTTGTTCATATGCAAATGTACAGGTGTGTTCAGGTAGTACAGCACAGAAGACAATTCTGCCTCCTGAATCAATCATTGATCTGTACAAAGACGTTCCTTTATATGAAGCATGGACATGGTTAGACAAAGGAGCCACAGTGGATTCATCTGGTTGCTGGACCAAAGGAGGAAAATATGTTGCTCCCGAATCACTGCTGCCATATTTGGCTCAACAAATACACAATTTGGGTCACAGTGGTCCAGCAACAATGAATCACAGGTTCTCAAATCAATGGTGGAATCCAAAATTCAGAAATGTAGCCACTGAAACAGTCAAGAGATGCGTTACATGTCAAAAAAATAATGATGTGCCAGCAGCAACTACAGCAGCAACACATACCCCAGCTCCACCAGGACCGTTTCGTCACCTACAAGTTGATTACATATCATTGCCTCCTTGTAAGGGAAAAACTGACGTTTTGATAGTAATAGACAAGTTCTCAAGATGGATAGAAGCTTATCCAACAGGGCGTGCCACAGCTGCACATACTGCTAAATGTCTTGTCACTGATTTCATTCCCAGATGGGGATTACCAGATAGCATTGACTCAGATCAAGGAACCCACTTCACAGGACAGGTAGTCAAGGAAGTGTCTAAAATGTTGAAAATTAAATGGAATCTTCACTGTCCTTATAGGCCACAAGCATCGGCGCAAGTCGAACGTGCAAACAGATCAATCAAAACCAGGCTAAGCAAAATGCATCAGGAAGGAGTAGTATGGGTCGAAGCGCTGCCAGCGGTACTGTGTAGTCTGAGAGCATCACCTAACAGATCAGTAGGTCTAAGCCCTCATGAGATTATTACAGGACGCCCAATGCAGATGCCAGGTGTGATTGATCTTAGAAATGCTGATGTGCACATTGCCTCAGATGCCCTGATCACTTATTGTGAAAACCTTACAAAGGCAGTACAGAGTTCCAGAGAAAGAGTTGAGTCATGTTGGCAGAATCCACCAGAAGGTGGACACACAATCATCCCAGGTCAGTGGGTTATGATAAAGTCATTCAAAACCATTAGAGCCTAAGTGGCACGGACCACATCAAGTGATGTTGATTACAGCAGCTGCAGTCTTGTGTCAGGGAAGGAAAACCTGGACTCATGTGTCACACTGTAAAGTTGTTCCCCCACCTACAGGGATAGGATAGGACACACAGACCAGTGAGGAGCCCAGGGAAGAACCGAATGCAACAGGCTTCGGGGGCCAACCCTGAGGTGAAGACTTCCTCATAGGCCTTCCCCATCCACTAGTCCATCCTTACCTCACTGTTCTTTAGGTGTCACGGGAATTAAGAACTAGGGAAAGAAGGAACAACAAGACTAGACTCAGATTGAACAGAGGCTACAACTCTATTGTTTGCAGCCTTTTACAACAAATACTGCTCTGTCGTCTTTTGTTTTCTTTTTACTCTGTGCAGATACCCCTTGATGGCTGTCCCGAGACCCATACACATCGACCCCCTCACCTGTGTATGAAGCTACAAACTTTAAAGGACAACTAGACCCACTGCCGAGCCAACTGTCACGGAAGACAGAACATAAAAAAAAAAAAAAAAAAACGCAGAGAATCACATGAAAGAACTTCAGTCATCCATCAACATGATCAAGATTGCCGTTCTAGTAATCATCATGAACATCGCACAAGCTATAGACTCCAGAAACAACATATTCTTAGAACTGATGAATATGTCAAGAAATGCCTTGTTTGCTGGAAAGAACATTTGCATGCCACACCCACCTTCAGTAAAAGCAGGGATCCCATGGGTGGCACACCCCATCTCCCACTGTGACACGTGCACCTTATTCGGAGTTCAAACAAGTGGAATATTCAACAGAAGTACATGCCACCACATCACATCTCCTCCAGCTTCTCCGTGTTGCATTCCTGGATTACCATCCTGCAACCTAACTTCAGCTACTCCCATTATGACAGATCTATTCCTGCCAATTACTTTTCCTTGGTGCATGGAAAATGATGCTCCAGCCTCAACTCCATTGGGTGAAATTCCTCATAAACGTTGCAGCTTTGTGATCAAAATGAGGACATATTCCCATGTGGACATTACTCCATCAGCAGGAAGAGAGGAAAAGGACTTAGAAGTTTGTCTCCACAGGACATCATCTCTCCCACAATTCTTCTCAGTAAATCAGTGGTGTATGATTCGTCCACCGACTGGCACCTTCTGGTTATGTGGAACTTCTGTCTACAACATCCTACCTAGCCAATTCAACGGCAGGTGCACCTTGGTTTATGTTCTACCGGCTATCAGAGAGAATACACACTCCTCCCCAAGCTCTCCACATTTACTAAGCTCAGCTACTACCACAAACAAAGAAGATGGCTGCATCCCTGAACTCACTTGTGCACAAACATGGTGGTCAAGAACTCTTAGAGCCTTAATCCCGTTTTATGGTGTCATACAGGCCCTGAATCAAGTCAGAAGCTTATCGAATTCTGTACAGAAACTAGCTAATGATACAGCTTTGGCCCTAGGTAACATCACGGACACTCTCGCTTTGCACAAGATAATGATCTTACAGAACAGAGTGGCCTTGGATTACATTCTTGCAATGCAAGGGGGGAGCCTGCACCATTATTGGCCCTGAATGCTGCACCGGGTTAATGGATCCAACCAAAAGAGAACTTGAAAAAAATCCAACGAGACATTCTTGATCTTTCAGAAAAATTACACCGAATGACTGAAGATAATTCTTCATGGTTTGGAGAACTGTTAGGTAAACCCTGGCTGTGGATCAAGGAAATAGCAATTCTGCTGTTATTTTTCCTACTGGTATACTACCTATGCGTCCACAGTATCAAGTGTTTCATTCAACAAATGACCCACGACCATTTGGGGAGAGCACAAATATTCCAAAACTTGAAAATACAGTATGAGAATTAACTGCACAATTACTATAAATGTGTACCTTGGATATTAAACAATTTTCACACATACTAAATTTGTGAAAAAAAAAACAACAACAACATTTTGTCACATTATGCTGTTTAGGAAGCACAGGTGCATGGGATTAGAATCAAACTTAACAGGAACTAGGCCATAAGGATACACAGGAACAGAAAAAGGGGCAGAAATACAACAAAATAGGTATGACACCCAGACTGAACTTTCAGTTCCCCTTCAGGAACTCGAGCTGCGTCCGAAAACGCATTGGGAACGCCTTTGGCGGAACCACGCTCTGAATGATGTGTAATCTAGCCAATAAAATGATGATACGTCATGGGCGGATGACGTCATCGACCAGGAAGCATAAAAGCATGCGCGAAGCCGGCCGGCGTCAGCTTCTGTCTTTCAGCAGAGCGCTCTGTGTGTTTGTGTCTGATTATCCTCCTTTTTTGTGCAAGTTAGCACAGCTTTCTTTTTGAGGATAATGTCTGAGAAAAGTCTAGTTAAGAGTGGAGAGAGCGGGCCACGTTTCAGGCTGTGTGTTCCCCCTTGTAAACGCTACATTACGAGCGGGGATTCACACAGTATGTGCGTGGTCTGCTTGGGACCTTGAGGGGGCTGACTGCCCGCATTGTGAAGGGCTTCCTTTGCGGGTGCTCCGCTCCCGGAGGGCTCTCTTTGAGGAGGGAACCTTCACCAGCGTTCCCCAGGGTGCTGGTCCCGCTTCCGCCGAGGCGGAGCGGGTGCTACACTCGTGGGGTTCGCAAATGGATTTGCTGGAGGGAATGGAGACGGGTGACCCCCTATCTCCTTCCTTACCCGGCAAGTCCGCGGCCCATTCTGAGGGTTCGGAAGCCCGCACTGCGGCTACTTCCTCCCAAGGGACGGGCTCCTCTCTCCATCTGTCGTCCTCCGAGGAGGTCGACCTCGAAAGCACCGCTGAGGAAGCGAGCCCTCAGTTGGTGCAGTATGAGGAGCTTTTGGAGGTGGTGACTCGTGCCATGGCCAAGTTAAACATCGACTGTCCCACCGAGGAAAGAGCCCTTCCGCAGAAAAGCAAGCTAGACAAACGCTTTCTGCGGAGCAAACCATCATCTCCAAGAAGGAGCCTTCCTTTCTTCCCCGACCTCCATGCTGAGATCGCGAGGTCGTGGGAAAGACCATACTCGGCTCGCTTGTTTGTCCCCGCCTCTGACTACTATGGGAACGTGGTGGGGCTCGACGAGCGAGCCTATAAAGTGATGCCCCGGGTGGAACAGACGCTAGCCAGCTATCTGTCCCCCGGCGCGGCATCGTCATTGAAGGCTCCTACCTTACCCTCCAAGCCGCTTCGCACTACATCTTCGCTGGTGGGTAAGGGGTACTCGGCGGCAGGTCTCTGCTCCA
>NW_026129822.1:0-7655 GCF_022985175.1 Labeo rohita | reverse complement strand
GAGCTGCGTCCGAAAACGCATTGGGAATGCCTTTGGCGGAACCACGCTCTGAATGATGTGTAATCTAGCCAATCAAACGATGATACGTCACGGGCGGATGACGTCATTGACCAGGAAGCATAAAAGCACGTGTGAAGCCGGCCGGCGTCAGCTTCTGTCTTTCAGCGGAGCGCTCTGTGTGTTTGTGTCTTTGTTATCCTCCTTTTTTGTGCAAGTTAGCACAGCTTTCTTTTTGAGGATAATGTCTCAAAGCCAACAATTAGTTAAGAGTGGAGAGAGCGGGCCACGTTTCAGGCTGTGTGTTCCCCCTTGTAAACGCTATATTACAAGCGGGGATTCACACAGCATGTGCGTGGTCTGCTTGGGAGCGGAGCACGCTATGTCAGCCCTTGAGGGGGCTGACTGCCCGCATTGTGAAGCGCTTCCTTTGCGGGTGCTCCGCTCCCGGAAGGCTCTCTTCGAGGAGGGAGCCTTCACCAGCATTCCCCAGGGTGCTGGCCCCGCTTCCGCCGAGGCGGAGTGGGCGCTACACTCTTGGGGTTCGCAGATGGACCTGATGGAGGGAATGGAGACGGGTGATCCCCTATCTCCTTCCTTACCCGACAGGTCCGCGGCCCGCTCCGAGGGTTTGGAAGCCCGCACTGCGGCTACTTCCTCCCAAGGGGCGGGCTCATCTCACCATCTGTCGTCCTCCGAGGAGGTCGACCTCGAAAGCACCGCTGAGGAAGCGAGCCCTCAGTCGGTGCAGTATGAGGAGCTCTTGGAGGTGGTGACTCGTGCCGTGGCCAAGCTAAACATCGATTGGCCCGCCGAGGAAAGAGCCGCTCCGCAGAAAAGAAAAGCAAGCAAACCATCATCTCCAAGAAGGAGCCTTCCTTTCTTCCCCGACCTCCATGCTGAGATCGCGAGGTCGTGGGAAAGACCATACTCGGCTCGCTTGTTTGTCCCCGCCTCTGACTATTATGGGAACGTGGCGGGGCTCGACGAGCGAGCCTATAAGGCGATGCCCCGGGTGGAACAGACGCTAGCCAGCTATCTGTCCCCCCGGCGCGGTATCGTCATTGAAGGCTCCTACCTTATCCTCCAAGCCGCTTCGCACTACATCTTCGCTGGTGGGTAAGGGGTACTCGGCGGCAGGTCAGGCTGGAGCATGCCTACACACTATGTCTCTGCTCCAGGCATACCAGGCTGACCTGCTCAAGGGGTTAGCAGATGGTGAAAAAGTAGATCTAGAAGAGCTTCGCAGGACCGCTGATCTCGATCTCCGCGCTACCAAAGAGACCGCCCAGGCAGTGGGGCGGTCCATGGCAGCTATGGTAGCGGCGGAGAGACACCTGTGGTTGACCCTGTCTGATATGAAAGAGAAGGACAGGGTCTTCCTCCTGGACGCCCCGCTTGAGCCTTCTGGCCTGTTTGACGACGCAGTCAACTCTGTCGTCAGCAGGTACCAGGAGGCTCGTAAGCAAGCGGCGGCATTCCAGCGGTACCTGCCTCGCCGTTCTCTGACCTCTGCGGCTGCTGGGCGTGAGCAGCCGCAACCGAGTACCAGCTCCTCATACAGAGAAGTCCAAAAACTGAGTGTCGCGACTCGCGCTCCCCTGTCCCGGGACCGAGACCCACGGCACTCTAGGCCGGGGTCTTCCAAGGCGAGGCCTGACCTGCGGGTGGTGCTTCAGTCTCGGAAGCCCCCGGCCACAAAGCGGTCCTGACGCCAGGCCAGGACCGCCGAGGGCAGCCCCTACCGAGGAACAGCGGGTAGCACCGCATTACACGGTGTCCGTCTCTCCTCGGTGCCCTCAGGAGGTCAGTCTGTTGTCTCTGCCAGTGATACAGGGCACAACGGCCTCCAGCGAGCTCATGTCCCGGATTTCTCCGCCCGAGAACGTAGCGGAACCGGGGCGCTCGCCACCCCCTCGGGGGTCTCTAAAACAGTTAGCTCGGCAGTCTCCTGCCGGTCCGCCGTTACAGGTCTCCGAGCCAGTAGTTCAGTCAACACCAGAGACCAGCCTCGAGCGGCTGGTTCCCTTAGTAGACTATTTAGCAGCGTGGAAGCTACTGCCAAACGTGTCTGCATGGGTCCTGCGCACTGTAGAAAAAGGTTATGCTATTCAGTTCGGCGCCCCGCCGCCGCCTTTCGACAGGGTTTTTCCCACTCTGGTGGGCCCCGAGCAGGCTCTGGTCATGGAGCAGGAAGTAGAGACCCTTCTGAGGAAGGAGGCCATCGAGGTGGTCTCTCCTCACGCAAGGGAATCCGGGTTCTACAGCCGGTACTTCATTGTTCCAAAGAAGGATGGAGGGCTGCGGCCGATTATAGATCTCCGCTGCCTCAATCGATCAGTTATGAAACTGAAGTTCAAGATGCTTACAGTCAAGCAAGTAGTGTCACAAATCAGGTCCGAGGACTGGTTTGTGACGATAGATCTGAAAGACGCTTACTTTCACGTCTCCATCCTTCCCCAACACAGGAAGTTCCTGAGGTTCGCTTTCAGGGGCGAAGCTTACCAGTATCGGGTTCTTCCCTTCGGCTTAGCACTCTCACCCCGCACGTTTACGAAATGTGTAGATGCTGCCCTGGTCCCTCTTCGTCTCCAGGGCATTCGAATACTGAATTACATCGACGACTGGCTGATCCTAGCAGAGTCAGAGAGCTTAGCGGTTCGACATCGAGATGTCGTTCTCGCACACATGAAAACGTTGGGGTTAAGACTAAACGCCAAGAAAAGTGTGCTTTCTCCATCACAGAGGACCACTTATCTGGGCGTGGTGTGGGATTCGACCACGATGCAGGCACGTCTGTCCCCTGCTCGGATCGAGTCGATCCTCGCCGCAGTCAAGAGAGTCAAAGAAGGCCGGTCACTCACTGTCAAGCAGTTCCAACAACTGCTGGGTCTGATGGCAGCTGCGTCCAACGTGATACCTTTTGGCCTGCTGTACATGAGACCCCTACAGTGGTGGCTCAAAACCAAAGGGTTCTCCCCGAGGGGAAACCCGCTCCGCATGATCAAGGTCACGCGCCGAGGGCTACGTGCCTTAGATATGTGGAGGAAGCCGTGGTTCCTAAATCAGGGCCCGGTATTGGGAGCTCCTTGCCGCCGCGTCACGCTAGCGACAGATGCATCCCTCACCGGATGGGGGGCGGTCATGAGTGGCCGCTCCGCCCAAGGTCTGTGGACGGGTCGCCATCTCAGTTGGCACATCAACTGCCTCGAGATGCTGGCCGTATTTCGAGCTCTGAAGTACTTTCTCCCAGACCTCAGAGATCGCCATGTGCTGGTGCGCACCGACAGCACAGCGGTGGTCTATTACATCAACCACCAGGGAGGTCTGCGGTCGCGCCCCTTATACAAGCTGGCGCACCAGATCCTTATGTGGTCCCAGGACAAACTCCTCTCTCTGCGAGCAGTTCACATTCCTGGGCATTTGAATGTGGGAGCAGACATCCTGTCGAGGCAGGGGCTGAGGCCCGGGGAATGGATGCTTCACCCAGAGGTGGTGAAGCAGATATGGGGAATCTTTGGTCAAGCCCAAGTAGATCTCTTTGCCACGAGGGAGAATGCACAATGTCCCCTCTGGTTCTCTCTAGTTCATCCAGCTCCCCTGGGGCTGGATGCTATGGTACAGACGTGGCCGAGGCTTCGTCTGTACGCCTTTCCCCCGATCGCTCTGCTCCCGGGAGTTCTGGAGAGAGTACGCCGGGACGGGGTCAGCCTTCTACTAGTAGCCCCGTACTGGCCGGGCCGAGTATGGTTCTCGGACCTGATATCTCTCCTCGACGGCTCTCCATGGGAGATTCCCATCAGGAGGGATCTCCTCTCACAGGTGGGGGGCACCATTCTTCACCCCCGCCCGGAGCTGTGGAGGCTGTGGGTGTGGCCCCTGAGGGGGCACAGCTCATAGCCTCCGGTCTCTCAACTGAGGTTGTTGAGACCATCCTCCAATCCAGAGCTCCCTCTACGAGGAAAGTGTACACCCTGAAGTGGAAGCTTTTTACTTCATGGTGTGGAGAATGCCAGCAAGACCCAGCTAACTGCCCAGTTGGTACAGTACTGGAGTTTTTGCAGGCCCGTTTCTCCACAGGGTTAGCCCACTCCACCCTGAAGGTCTACGTGGCGGCAATCTCGGCCTACCACGCCCCTCTTGGTGGCATGCCAGTGGGTAAAAACCCCCTGGTCGTACGTTTCCTCCGCGGTGTGCTGAGGCTGAGGCCTCCGACACAACCCCGTGTCCCTACCTAGGACCTGGCTGTGGTGCTTGAGGCTCTCTGTAGGCCGCCATTCGAGCCAATAGAAGAGATACCGGTTCGATTCCTCACTATTAAGACAGCGCTACTGCTAGCTCTTACCTCCCTCAAGCGGGTTGGGGACCTGCAGGCCCTTTCGGTGGCCCCTTCACATTTAGAGTTTGCTCCTGGCATGATCAAAGCCTTCCTTTACCCCAGGCCAGGGTATGTTCCTAAGGTCCCCACTAATGCACCACAGCCGGTTGTGCTCCAGGCTTTCTGTCCTCCTCCCTTTCGGGAGCCCGACCAGCAGAAGCTAAATTGTATGTGTCCTGTACGTGCCTTGGATGCCTATGTCCACAGAGCTGCCCTGTGGCGTAAATCAGAACAGTTGTTTGTCTGCTATGGCCCCCCTAAGAAGGGGTATCCTGCTTTGAAAGAAACTCTGAGTAGATGGATTGTAGATGCCATATCTACTGCTTACGAGTCCTCTGACCTCCCCTCTCCTCTGGGGGTCAAGGCTCACTCAACACGCGCTATGGGTGCTTCTAAGGCCTTTACGGCAGGTGTCCCAATTCAGGACATCTGCAATGCTGCGGGATGGTCCACGCCCCTCACCTTTGTAAGGTTTTACAACCTCGATGTCGGAGCCACTCCTGGCTCTTCAGTTCTCTTGCCCTAGCTCCTCCACTGGGCAGGGACTTGGAAGTCTGGTGGCGTGGGCATCTCGTTCCCAATGCTTTTTCGGATGCAGCTCGAGTTCCTGAAGGGGAACGTCCCAGGTTACGTATGTAACCATGGTTCCCCGAGGGAACGAGACGCTGCGTCTCGATCCATCCTTCCGGCATCCCTGCTGAGCGCTCGCTTCATCCTCAGAAGCTGACGCCGGCCGGCTTCGCACGTGCTTTTATGCTTCCTGGTCGATGACGTCATCCGCCCGTGACGTATCATCGTTTGATTGGCTAGATTACACATCATTCAGAGCGTGGTTCCGCCAAAGGCGTTCCCAATGCGTTTTCGGACGCAGCGTCTCGTTCCCTCGGGGAACCATGGTTACATACGTAACCTGGGATATTATTTTTACAGATTAATTAGAAACCACTGCATGGATTTTTATCATTATAGGGTAGATTTGTACATACACTGCCAACAAACATTAATGTTCAAACAACATGAAAAAGTGAACTTAGCATCCGATGACCCCTTTAAGGTTTCTGCATGTTTGTGTGTTACAGTGAAGGCAAACTAACAGAAGCAACTGAATACCTGGAGAAATTTGTGGAGATTTCTCTAAACAGCAGACAGGACAGAAACCTCGAGAAAGCCTACATGTGCCTCGGAAATATCCTCAGCTTGAGAGTAAGAGACAAAGATCTTAGATTTAAATCTGCATGAGAGTTTACAAACTAAAAAGGAAAACCTGCCAGATGTTTAGGAACTGCATAAAGACAAAAAAGGTTACTGTCTCAGGGCCTGGGCTGCCTGCTCTTAGACTGTCACAATATACATAACTTTTTCAGTTCATGTTGTTATATTGGAACCTATAACAAATATGCATAGGATCAGCATATTTTAAACAGATTCTTAAATTTGTAATCCCACACTATGTTCCAAACCCTAGTGAGCTGCCTATCTAGAGAGCATTTTAATGCATCATTAGCATGTGTTGCATGAGATCTTTGTGCATTTTAGGAGTGTTTGTGTTGTGGTATTCCTGTAATAAGTGTGTGTGTGTGTGTGTGTGTGTGTGTGTGTGTTTGCATGTTTATTTCTGTCTGTAGAAGCAATATGATGGAGCTCATGAACATTTTGGACGCGCGTATGAGATTGCATGTAATCTGGCGTCGTTGGTCAGGCTGCAGAAGGCTCAGGTGTGTGCAGGTAGCGCTCGTGCACTCAGCATGATGCAGGCCTATCACAGGCTCATAGAAACGCCAGGACGCCAGGAAATAAAGAGGATCATCAGCTGGAAGGAGAGAAGAAATAACAGTGCACCATTGTGAGTTGACAAACAACTGAACAACTGAATTCTTTGTCATATTAGAGGTTTAGTGTGGATTGCTGTAGTGTGTCAAATAACACACATACGTACACTATCCTTTTCTTCACAGAGAGGAAGAAATGAAGAGATGAACAGTGGAAGGCAGATGTTTGCCTGAAGGCTGAATAAAGTATTATTATATCTACTTCAAATCTGTCTTTTAGAGAGTGCTTCTCATGGAAATAATTTACTTGTGTGAACTAAATGTAATGTTTTCAGACAATGAATTGGATGTTATTCATTTAGAAATCAAATTAAAATGTATTTTACATTTTTATTAAATGCAAATAGCTGAACTTTTTTTGAGCCACTTAATCAGTACAAGTACATCTTTATATGTTATTTATTATTGTAATTTATAATTCTCTTGTCTATTGATAAATGGTGAAACATACTGATAAGTGATAAGTATTAATGGAAAATGAAAATATACTTTAATGTCACTTCTATTGAAACTCCACATTTAATGTATATTAACTTCAAATGTAATATTGAATAACACTACAGTACAATTCTAATCAAGTAATCAAGGACTGTTAATCAAAATAAGTGCATCTCTTTAAAAGCACTACAATAGATTGTTAAAACATAATGATTTAAAATGTACTTGAATGTAAAACTTTCACAAAGTGCACTTTTTACAATCGTACTTAACAGTCAAGAAAATGTTTCTACATTTAAAAGGGCCTTTTATTTCATTAATATATTATCTGCAAGTACAGTTTTTTATATATATTGTATTTTATAAGGGATAGTTGACA
The DNA here is from genome assembly GCF_022985175.1 of Labeo rohita. Classification (NCBI taxonomy): domain Eukaryota; kingdom Metazoa; phylum Chordata; class Actinopteri; order Cypriniformes; family Cyprinidae; genus Labeo; species Labeo rohita. Next base: position 634 of record NW_026129822.1, on the reverse strand, counting down.
TGTCAAACCTGTGTGACTGTATGCCTTTTGGATTTTGAATCAACTGAAACCACACAAAAACCACACACTACTTTTGGCATTAGAAACAGAATTATGTGAACCAAAATGTTTAATAGAATTTTACTCCTTGCACTGTTGTTACGCTCTTGATCTTTATCTTCTGTCTACCGGGTGAATGAACGAGTGTATAAAAAAGCTGTTAGTTCATTCTGATAACACTTTACAATTTAAATGAATAACAAATAACAAACAAAACACTGTACACAATGTGTAATATCAAGATAAAAATATAATGAAATTTGATTATATAATATCTGAATGAGGTACACTGCTCTCAGAGGTGTTATATAATGGCTTAATGATTAATTTTTATTATTATTGCAAAATGTATGGCAGTTTTATTTGCCCTGAGATAAAAGTTTATGTGCAGAATAAACACAACTACATACAGTGCCGGGAGTGCCATGTGAAAAGAAGTGCACTTAATGTGCACTTGTATTGTGCTTCAAATCTTAAAGTATATTTTTAAAAAACTGTACTTGCATTTAATATATTAATGAGATGTATTTTAAGATCAGAGTCAGTGCATTTCTTTCAGCTCAGACTTACATTTTTAGTCTAGGACTAGGTTTAA
>NW_026129821.1:521785-604970 GCF_022985175.1 Labeo rohita | reverse complement strand
AAAATAAACAAGACTCATAGACTACATATACTTCCTCACAGACTACATATACTTCAAATACTACTAGTTATTACTAGTAATTAAAGAAATGCAAATATGAAAAATTTACATTAAAAGCATGCCCTTCTCTACGCTGCGGCGGTTTCTTTTGGTGTGGCTCTTAACATTCATCAAACTGTGTGTGCTGAGCTCTGCTTCCAACAGCGCTCATTAATAAAAAAAAAAAAAAATCCTGATTGGCTCTTGACATTCAAACTCAATATGAACTTTCTATTGACTCAATGTTTCAGTAACATTAAAAACACAAATATACAGGCTGGGTAAATTTATTACAAGAATAAAGTACAAGGGAAACATAAATAGCATTAAAAAAAAAAAACTCACTCTGAATAATCCAAACTTCAGCAACTTCCATCTCAGACTGATAATCCATGCAAGTTTAGCTGGTGGGCATTTATATTCATGGACACAACCATTGACAGGGATGCAAGCAGCTGGCAATTAAATTCACTAAACAACCAAATCTTAAGATTTTAAACTTTATGTACATACTTTAATCCTCAAATTATTATTTAACAGCCATGTATAGTTCCATTAGTTCAATATCCATAATCATTCTATTTTACAACAACAGAAAATCCCTTTATCCTCCACAATTGGTTTCTCCCACCTCCCATGATGCACCACTGTGAGAGTAGCACTGAGACCTGCTAATTATTACTGGATGTGTCATGATTTGCATCTTTTTAGTTTTGATGGCATAATGAATATGTTAATGTTAAGAAAAAGAAAAAGAAGAAAAAACAACACCAGCAGCAGCTGACCCTAGCTTTGATATTGAAAGAGTAAAGGTTTGATTGTGTTTTTAAATGCTGCTAACAGCCTGAAGATGTTGTCATATTGGGCTTTTCATCCTATTCATTTGTTTATATCTATGTTTTATCTTTCACCGCACACCAAATTTGATGTATTGTTGCCTGTAAATTTCTGTGAAAGAAAGATTTTGAGGACCAACAGAGAATCTGACTGTTAAGCTCACTACACAGAATATAAACTGCAGCCTCTTTTCGTGAAGGATCCAGTGATTTTTGTCAATGAACTGTTTTAACTTGATCCCAAACTCTAACCAGTTTACATGTCTGTTTTCCTTTGTGTATTTTACATAAACAAATCAAAACTTGCTAGTTTGTGTGTAAACTGTTTTTGTGTGCAGTGTTTCATTGGCCATCATCAGTGAAGTATGTACTGTAAGTTATCAATGTATGCACTGTAATTTTGCTGCAAAATAATTGTAGTGTATTTTTTAATATCTAATGTTTTATTTCCAGGGATGGCAAACGTCGGTCCTGGAGAGCCACAGTCCTGCACAGTTTTGCTTCAAACTTGAAACTCACCTGCCTGTAGCTTTTTAGTAACCCGTAGACCTTGATTAGCTGCTTCAGGTGTGTTTGATTAGGGTTGGAGCTGAACTCTGCAGAACTGTGGCTCTCCAAGACCGACAGTGACCACCCGATTTATTTCTTAGCATTAACCTTTGAATAATAGGATCTAGTTGAACTGCACTGTAAACCCGGATTTTGTATCTAATTAAACCATTTAATTACAATTGAACACAATATTTAAGTTTTACTGCATTGCTTATAAAATATAAGTAGATTCTACTAATTTGTAGACATATTTGAACCTGTGAATAAACTTAAGTTAAATTAACTCGTATTATGAAATTTATCTCCTGACCACGCCTCCTCCACCGGTGCTGCGAGTAACAGCGCCATTTTGTCACTGTGATTGTGTATGAATTTAAGCTGTGGATGAATGTGGAAATTTAGATTTAGATAGTTCTATTGGCATTGTTTTCCGCCATTTATCTTTTATCACGTCCCTCGAGAAACTCTTTGTGATCGGCAAAAGTTGTTGTTCGTCTAAACGACGGGACATTTCTCATCCGTTGATAGCTAGTGTTCTCACTCGCCTGCGCTTGAACCCCTGACTGGCGAGTTCGACTAACATTTTTTGCTTTCAATGATTTCTTTTTCACTCGAGGAGCTGTTGTTTGTGAGGAGTGTAAATTTAGTTTTACTCATACAGTAGCCGCGATTCCAGCCGAGGAGCGACAAAGGTGGAGCTAATATGGTGAGTGCAGTACGTTAATGTACCACGTTTAATTTAGACATGGCCATTGTTTGAAAGCGTAAGTTTTCGTTAATTAGCGGTATAAATACAAAGGCGGATGAATATACTTCTGTTCTATCTAGGTTCAGAGTCCTCTTAACGACTATCTTGTTTTGGAAGAAAGAAGAAATGGAAGAGATGCTTTGAAAGTGTAAGTATGATCCTAATAACTGATAAGAGAGCACTGCTATTTACACATTTTCCTCCTGGTTTCACAGACAAGGCTTAAGGCAAGTCTCAGAATAAAATAACATGTTTAATAACATGACAAGGAGTCTTTACTGAAAATACCTTGTAATGACATATTTTAAAATATGTCAGTGCCATTTTTCTTTTCTCAAGATGCACACCAGTAAAGTTTTTAAGGTGTTTTTATAAAAGCTATTTAAGTATCTTAATTTAACTAAGGCCTAGTCCTGGCTTAAGCTAAGCCCTGTCTGTGAAGCCCTGTCTGTGAAACCCTGTCTCTTTGTTCAAACATGGAAATTATTCAAGAACGAAACAATTTCCTTGTTCACATTTATGCCACCTTCACACCAAAGTTCAAGATCAACTGTATGTCGTGGGTTAACTGAGACCTGTTCTGAGGATGATCACTTTGACTAGCACAGTGTGTGTCAGAAGATTATTCATAATGATGATGGTGTGAGTCTGTCCTGCACTCATTCCTGTTGTTTACAAGCTTTCCTGAATAACACCGATCTTCCTGACCATATGCCAGTAGTGTTTGTATGTGGATTTTACTTTAAATATTCTGTAGATGTACAATTAAACGTAAACCCTAAAGTCTAATTACCATCTGTAAACTGGAAATTTTCTGAGAGCTTGTACCACCTAACTACTCTATCTGACTGCTCCAGATTAATTCAGGCATTGATAGTGTTGCCATAGAAAAGCGCAATTCCCAGTCTATTGACATGAACAGCTCACAAGCTGAACATCACAATGTTGTCCTCTCAGAATTAAAGTAATTATGACATGGTGTGAAGGCAGCATATGACTTTGAGTATTTAACAACAGCATTGTCTAACTGACTTGATAATGTATTTGTCGTTCTGTTTCTTCCTCTGTTAGGAGGCAGCTGACAAGACAGACTTCAGTAAGAATCCTCAGCGTTGATCAAGAAAGTTCACAGCTCACCTCATCTAGAGTGGGAATCATCTTGGAAGAAAGCTTGGTAATGGATGAACTGACCAATCTCAGGCCTTCTATGTCCATTGTTTTCAGACTGATTTCCCTGCCTACACCTGGACTATCCTAAGTGTATGAAAAGTATTTTATATTTTTTGTCGGGAAAAGGTGAGCTGACACCTAAAATTCAGTATTGCCAGTAGTGTGAACTCAGTCATATTCAAAGTGAGGTGAATAATATGGCAGAAAGAAAGATTAAATATTTGTGTTTTTGAGAAAGAAAGAAAATGTCTGCATAAAACTGCATTATTTTGAACATATGACTATTAGGAAAAATATCTTTTTCTTTGTGCCTAACCAATTATTAAAGTGGACATTAATCTTGTCGCCAGCAATGGAGGTTTAAAATGTAGCTCAAACAGTCATCATGGCAATAACAGCACCAAATTCATGGCTTAGGAATTCATGAGCTGCTGAAAATATATAATTGCAATGCAAGTTGCTTAATAAAAGCATTTGCCAAATGTATTAATGTTACGTTGTTGCCTAAAAAAAAGACTTTTAAACTTTTGAAGTGCATTGTAGGTATATGCTGTTCTGCTCTCACCTGCTGAATTAGATATGATTTCTGACATATCTTTACAAAGCAGAAATACAGTGTTGTATGCCATTTTCAATTACTAACCCTTTAATAGAGTGGATCTGTGAACTGAGTACATCTCAAGGTAAGTAGGGTAAGTGTACCCATTAAGCTCACAGAATCAAAGTTTAAGTGTTTTTCATAGATACTGACTTTGTTTATAAGACAAATCTATTGTTAAAATGCAAGATTTCTCTCTCATTTGAAAATGTATTAATTAGTTGTACGCTTTGGAATATAAAATTAAGATATTTTATGAATAGTCAAAAGTCTGGCATGGGCTTAAATCGTACATTGGCACCATTTGGGCAAGCATGTGCTCCAAATAAGCCCACATCATGATTTAGTCACATATATATATATATATATATATATATATAAAATATTGTTTTAAAGAAGTAAAACATTAATATATTTATTCAGTGACAAAAAAAGTGTTTAAAAATTCCTTTTACTAATGTTTGCTAACAGTAGCAAATAACAGTACTGAGGAATTGTTTAATTCATAAATAAACAGATATATAATATTATGAAATATAACCCTTACTTTTAAAAGGGTACAACATGACTGATAATATATACACAAATAATTTATATTTAATATAGCAACTTTTTACAAAGAATTGTGGATACAGATACCATAACATAACATTAAAGAGATGTAGAAACGATAAAACAGTGAATAGGTCTTGATAGAGAGAGCTAAATCGAAGCAGAAACCGAAGCAGGCACCTGAAGTGTAGGCCAGAGCGTAACTGAGGTTGGACATTGTCTGATGTTTGGATTTTTTCATTCCTTACCCCCAGCATTTTACACCTTGCAGTACAGCCTTAGACGCTTATACTCCTAATTTTTAATTAATTTATTGATTCATTGATTTATTCATATTATGAATGTAGGAGCCATTTTAAAGCAGTTTGTGTTTTGTCCATGGGGAGGCGTTGTGACACTCTCATATATTAAGAGCACCTGTCTAATTAGAAGGTATGTGTGGTGGCAGAAAAGCAAACAGTTTTTGACCTTGATTGAGTGTACAGCTACAAGTTATCCTGCTCACTAGCTTATCGGGTCAAGTAGCTATATTGTGTGGACTGAGTTTAACGCATAACCATGCAAGGAATAATATGGACTATGGACAATGGGTTTGCTCTGTTTGCAAGGTATGAACTTCATATTGTATGTCACAAATTGAAAGGAAAGCTCACAGGAAGCAAACGGCAAACTGTTTATTGAAGCACAATAAAGGACACTGTTAGCACTTTAAACATCAGCGTGCATAGATTTAATTTGTACGCATCAATTGCTTGCTCACTTCTACCACCAACATTGGCGGCCTATTGGAAGGCCGTAATAATGACTATCTGGGTATATATGAGAGAGAGAGAGAGAAATATACATATGTATATAGCAAAAATAAAAACAGAAAACAAGATATACACAATTTTGAGGTAATATAAGGGGACTGATTCTCGGAGGTCAGTAGGTCATATGGAAGGCTCATGGAAAAGCTTAAAAACACAAAAGTGGCAACTACAGCCCTAATAAATAAATATATAAATAAATATGTGTAGATATTACTATTAAATATAATAATGTTAAAAGGATACACCATGATTTTATATACATACATAAAGAAATTAATATCTGTATTATATTATTTAACACCATTATTTTGGACACAGATACCGCTATTTCTAATGGAAATAGAAAGAATAAAGCAGGACCGGTATGCACATGATTGGAGAACTCGTGTCCAGGAGGCGGGAGTTTGTAAGTGTGAATTTGGTTGATGCGGTACTTGGTTGCATAAATCTTATAACAGATAATGTTAATAAAAGATAGTAAACTTGGAACATTTGAACTGAACTTTGCTTGTTTTGCAATGATGAGTCAACAATGGATGATAGCTTGGGATTTACACAGGTCTTTTCCAAAAAGAAAAACACTAAACACAAGGAAATAATGTCTAAAGATCAGGATGACACTGAAGATTTACTGTTTAATGTGGCAGTCGAATTAAATAAAAAAAGACTAAAACGTGTCAAATAGATCCTGGGGAAGACTTAATTCAAAATGAGATGACAGGATTTAAAGTAATGATAACTTTTGATAAAAATGCAGGAAAACAGTTACATCCAGTTGGTTTATCTAAGGCTATAGATCAATTGGTTGGAACGGTTAGGGTTATTTGGGCTAGATACGTTTATAAAAGAGGGAATGACTTACAGAATTCTCACAGAGGTGAAGGAGTTTTGCTTGAGGTTTTTATCATGAGGGCTCACTCGTAGTATGTAACTTTTATAATCCATGTAAAAACATTTCACTAAACTCACTTGAAAAAGTTGAACAAGGAAAGAAAGAGTTATGGTGTGGAGATTTTAATGCTCACAATTGGTTATGGGCTAGTAAAAAATAGATTCTAATGGGGAAATAATTGAACAATTTATGGAGGAAAGATCTTTAGTTTGCTTAAACTCTGAAGAAGGAACTAGATATAATGTAATAGATAATACAGTATCATGTTTAGATCTTACAATAATACCAAAAGAAATGGCTGAGATTTGTGAATGGAAAGTAATCAGATAATAAAGATAAAGTAAAGGGGGATACAGCTGAAATATTTTGAAATATTTTGGTCAAACATCAGCAAATGGGTACAGTACGGGCAAGACACAAGAGTAATCCAAGACAGATGAGGGTAAATCAGCGGCGAACGTAATCCAGGGGGCTAGGCAAAAGGGTAATCCAATAAATATGCAAGAGTTCATACAAGGCGCAAACAGAGTCCAAAACAGCCAAACGAAAGGTAAATCCAAGACAAATGATGATAATTCCAGGGCAGGTTGCTGCCTGAACAAGACGAGATAACATGCTAGCTAAAAAAAAAAATAAATAAATAAAACTTGGATAACTAGGCAAGAACAGGAATTAACTAGACATAGGATTACTGGGAGATGGCTCTGTAAGTTTGCTAACACTTAGGGGGTGCTAAGCACAATGCAATACTCGGCAAATGAATGATAGTTAGAGACCCTGTATTTATACTGTGATTGGCTGCAGCTGTTTGCGTAACGGATGAGGTGAAACATGGGAAATGTAGTCCAGGGTGTAGTGCAATTGTTTGTGTAGTGTAAGAGTCAATATGAAGCACAGGCGACCTCTGGTGGACAGGATTCGTGACAATATCAGTGTGGTTTCAGAAGAGGAAGATCAATGATCGATGCGTTAAGTAAAGTCAGTAATGAAAAAGACAAGGCAATTAATATGAAAACGATCATGATAGTAGTATATTATAGATATAGAAAAGGCATATGATACAGTATGGCAAGAAGGATTGCTATATAAAGCTTCCAAAATGGGTATAGTGGGCAAATTATATAACTGGTTAAAACAACTTTTATTTGATAGAACATTTGTAGTTTAAGTGGGTTCATGTCAGTCTTCATTTTTTTAATGCAGCAATGGCATTCCGCAAGGAACTGCTATTAGCCCAATACTTTTTAATGTTATGATAAATGATATTTTTAATAATTTAGGACCTGAAATAGGCTGTGCATTATATGCTTATGATGGAGCTATATGGAAGAGAGGATGAAACTTGACCCAAGTTAAGTATCCAATCTGCTATTAAAAAGGTTGAAAGATGGAGTATAGACTGGTGATTTAAAATATCAACTAGCAAGTCATGTTATATGATATTTAGTAGAAGGAAAAAAATCCTAATGATATTATATTATCTATATTTGGAAAACTGATAGAACAAGTGAAAGTATTTAAACATTTAGGCATCTGGCTGGATACCAGGTACACTTGGAAGAAACATATAGAAGAAGTGTAGAAAAACTAAATGTTATGAGGGCAGTAGTTGGTAAAGAATGGGGAGCAGAAAGATCCTCAGTGTTGATGGTGTATCAGGCTTTGATCAGATCCGTGTTTGATTATGGCTGCATGATATATAGTGTGGCGTCAGAGACATTACTAAAGAAGTTAGATAGAATACAAAATAGAGCACTTAGTGTTTAGAAGCAGTCAAATCAACTCCAATAAATGCTTCAATTGTTGAATGAATTACCATTGAATTTGTGCTGAGTGAAATTGTCATTGGCATGTTGGATATCTATTAAAAGTTGTGCTGGAGACAATATTGCTAAAGATGTTCCTAAAGATTGCTGGGAGTATGTAAGTAAAAACTCAGAAATTTAAAAATACTTTTAATATTTTTGGATATTTCTGTATGGTTCCATCATACCTGTTAGCGATCTCGTGGATTTGGCGTCAGACACATTTTATATTAATAAACATTAAGATCAGATACCAGTCAGCAATCACAAGCCGTTTTTCTCAAATAAAAACAATTTCTGTGAATAAAAATTGACTTGAAAAAAGTGTCAGGGCTTTGGTGTCAAATAAATACATTTAATATTTTTGTACCTTTAGATCATACTTGTTAGCGATCTCGTGGATTTGGCGTCAGATACATTTTATATTAATTAACATAACCTTCAGATACCAGTCAGCAATCGCAAGCAGTTTTTGTCAAATAAAAATATTTTCTGTTCATATAAAAAATTGACAAAAAAGTGTCTCCAAACAAACAGAGTAAACCAGGGCAAAACAATCGTTCCATCATACTAATCCAGAAAACAGGCAGAACGTCAAAATACCAGAGGGCAGTCAAAGTAGCAAAATAAACAAGGCAATGAAACAAGGCAAAAACTATGGCAAAGAAACAGAACAAAACAATGGCAAAAAGGAGGCAAAACTATGACAAGAAACCAAACCGTGAAAATAACAAAAAACAAGGCAAGGAAATCCGAGAAAAATGCTCAGAAGAGTCCGCACAGGCAAAACAATACTTCGCGGGGCCTGTTTGGTTTAGGCCTCCTTAAAAGGCCACCAAACAGGAAGTTACCAGAGAAGCATCAGAGGGAGCAGCAACAGGCAGTCAATGGGTGAGGGCTCCCTCTGCTGGCGTGGCGTTACAGGTGTCAAATAAATACATTTCATATTTTTGTACAGTTATATAATACTTTTCTGCAATCTGGTGGATTTCGTGCCAGATACATTTTATATTAATAAACATTAACTTCAGATACCAGTCAGCAATTGCAAGCAGTTTGTGAGAAATAAAAGCATTTTCGGTTCATATAAAACAACTTGAAAAAAGCAGAAAAAATAGATTTAAAATTTTTGTTTATTTCTGTACAGTTCCATCATACTTGATAGCGATCTCGTGGATTTGGCGTCAGATACATTTTATATTAATAAATAATATCTTCAGATACCAGTCAGCAATCGCAAGCAGTTTTTGTAACAAAAACATTTTCTGTTCATATAAAATAACTTAAAATAATTATCAGCGGTCCCAGGCACTTCCTGTCAAATACATTTTGAATTCATATACAGAATCTTCAGGTACTTAACACTAACAGCAGGCAGTTTGTGTCAAATAAATACATTTTTTTTATTCATATACAGTCAGTTCAGTGAAGCGTTGCTATCGATGGGCTTTGGTGTCAAAAAAATAAATTTTATATTTTTGTACTCACACCTGTGAGGTGGATGGATGGTTTGTACAGTATAAAAACAGTAGAAGTCTATGGAAAGTCCCCACAGTTCACAAAAACCTTTGTGTGTGTGTGTGTGTGCCCTGCCTCTTCACTGGTGTATTCAGACACATGACACACACTCACACAGCAGACAGAAACAAGCTGTTATTTCAAAGATTATCCACTGTCAGCTCTCTCTCTCTCTCTCTCTCTCTGTGGCTGTTTGGTTTCAGCTCTTTTAATGGAACTGTAAACATTCATCACGCAAATCACAAAATCACTGAACTGTGTTGCTAGTTTTAAGAAAAGTACCTGTGAGATATTTAAGCATTATATGGGTTAAGCTTCTCATTCCATTTACATGACCTGTTGATATGTGCTTGGAAACATTCACAGCAACTGTAATTGATGCAAAATCCACCTGAAACCGTCTGTCTGTAACGTGTCAGCGGTGACAGAATGTCTCTCTCCCTGTCAGACAGACATGATGCATGTGTGCGTCTGCTTCTACTCTTTAAATTCAGCCGCACAGACGTAGATGCTCACATCTGCGGGACGCAGCGCTCCAACGGCCTGTCGCTGATATTGTACTGAGAGATCAGACGAGAGTCATGTCGTACTTCCACGGATCTGAGCGAACGCCAAGGCTTTTCCTGATGATGTGCGTGTTGGGAATCTTCCCTCTGCCGGCAGAGCAGGTGTGTGAGACATCGGCCTGGAAGGGATTGTAGAGCTCATCATTTGTACGAGAGTGTCCGCTGCAGAAATACACGTACATTTGTATGTGTGTATTTGTGTTTAGTTCCCAGTTCGAGAGGGTTTCAATCTGCTGCTGTACCCGGTATCGGTGATAGGGCCGTACGGATCTCACACGGTTCTGATACCGGTGACCGGGACTGAGCAGAACGCACAACGCGGCCAAACTCTGCAGGCAAACAACAGCAAGGTAAGCATGTCGTACATACCAGAGCAATCTAAAGTGTTTCTGTGTGTGTGTAGCTGTCATTTCAGCACTTTCTCTGCACAGATCAGTGCTCAAAGCGTGTCCAAGCCTTTACATGCAGGTAACGGTGCACTTCTCCCGCTGGACCCTGGACGTGGCCCCGCCACAGACTCCGCCCCCAGCCCCGCCCCCAACCCACCCGAGTCTCTGGTCCTGCAGGGCCAGGTACAGAGCAGCTCTCAATACATGTGCGCTTTCTCGGCACTGGACCCTGTTCCGTCCTGATGCTTTCTCGATTTCTTTTTGTTTCAGATGTCGAACTTTGCCCCCTCAAACGTCCCACTGCAGGTCATTTCTTGAATCATTTTTCAGTCTTCATTCATCAGACATATTTTCTCATTCTGCAGCTCGAGTTAAAAGTCAGACCACACACAGTTTACTTTTGCTTCTTATGTTTTTGTGTAGAGGTTCATTTTGGGTGTTTCTGTGTGATTTTTAGGTCTATTCATTTGTCCAGCAGGCTGTAATTGTAAGTGTTTTTGCGCAATTTCACGTCAGATAAAGATCTGCTTATGAATAGAAATAAGACATCGATTCATTCTATTTTTCAGTCAGACTCTGGCAGTTCAGAGGAAGGAGCCGCAGCTCAGGTAAAAACATACACACACACACTCAAGATTTATTCACTTAAAAATTTAAATGGTCACTTACTGACCCTCACACTGTTTAAGACTTTCTTCTGTTGAACGAGGAGATGTTTAGACGAATGTTCATGCTACTCTTTTTCCTCACATTGCACGCGAACAGCGCTGTCAAACATTAAGAATTACAAAAATCTATTGAAGTTTAATGACAATGTTCACCTTGTATAGAACATATTTTATCCTCTTTCTTTCTTCGACGTGGAAATAAGCTTATGAACGAGACTTCTGGTTCATTAGCCGCTATAGGAAAATAACCAGGACAACAATGTGTAGAAAACGGTAAAACGGTTTGCATTGCAAGCCAGTGTGTTCATGATTATTGACAAAAAACTGCAATATCAAGAAGCAAAACAAGCTGTTTTGTACAGCTAAAAATAGCTGGGCGCGGACGGGATCGGAAGTCAGACCCATAAATTTTACAAATGGCCGTGCCCGCTCCTATGAAAAAAGGTGAATACTTTTTTTCATGACATGAAGCTGTTATTGTGTTTTCATAATTTTTGAGAGCATAAGTCTCTACTGAAGTTCCTAAATGTCAAGTCAAGTCGCCTTTTAACGATACAGATTGTGTCAAAGCAGCTTTACAGTATTAAATAGTTAAATAGTGTCAATAATGCAAAAGCACAAAAGTAAACCCTCAATTTTCAGTTAAAGGCAGTTCATCATTGATTCGGTAATGTCATCATCCAGCTTCAGTTTAGGTCAAATAGTATCTGCAATCAATATCGCTGGACATTAAGCATCATTGCCATTTGTGCACCACAGAATAAGTGCAATAACATAATTTTCATGTCTGTGTGAGCTATTCACTAACCGTGGTGATAGTTTATGGATCGTCCCACGATGACACCATGTCCTAACTAGCCGCCACGACGACGCGTAAAATTTCTATTTTAGAAACCGTTTCTATTTCCACAACCTCACGGCTGGAGCAACAACATAAAAACCAACAATAGTGATAATCTCAGGTGCGAATTATGTGCTTTATTCAAAGATGAATGTGTCTAACGTGAGTTTGAATAGTATTTTGTGTGACCTTTATAGCCATACTGAAAGCAACAACAGAAAATTTACCTCCGATCTTGAAAATAAATGAAAGCGAAGGTGTACATTAAAACTGTGAACTCAATGCGAACCAACAAGTGTATTCCATAACAAAGACCGTATCAGTCACTCAGTATGTACATTTAATTATGTTAAGGTTTAATATTTATGAATTAGATCATAAACCTGCCCATTTCCCTGGGAGTGCAGTCGCGGTGTGGTGTGGACACCCAAATTGCTTGTCGCGTCGTGTGTAGTTAGGACACGGTGTGAGATGTTTGTTGTTACGGCACCTCTCGTTTTCTCAGGTGATTTACATGGTTCCTGTCGGCGTGGATTCGCCCAACATGGGTGTGATGGAGGGTACCGTGCCTAATCCCGACCCAGGACACCTGCAGGTCCCGGCCAGCACCCCTGCTGCGACCACTGCGGCACGGCCGGACGCTCAGGGACAGCTGGGGAAAACGGCGGGGACCGAAAGAGCTACGCAGACGGGCGCTCTGGGAGAGAAAGGCCTCTGACCGCAAACATTAAACAGGAACTACACCAGCTGATCAGAAGACCAAAGGCTTATTGTGTGCTGATTTGTCAGACAACTTTGGTTATAATTACAGCTTGAAAAAAATTTAAGCCATAAAGCTGCTCTTCAGACAATACTGTGTCATTATTCAGCTCTAATTATGCAGCGAGCTCATTTATTACATTCGGCTGATCACAGCTAAATCTATACAATGATTATTACCCAGATGGCACACGTACATCTGTTAAAGATTACTTGATCTGAAAAGCATCTGCTGTGTACATGCAATCTAAATCATAAACATCTTAAAGACGTCTAATAAATGTCTTTGACATCTGATAGGAAACATCCTACAAACGTGAGCAGATGAGCAAACGCTCAAAAAAAAAAAAATATGTCTTGCAGATGTCAAACAGATGTCTCCATGATGTATGTGTGCTATCAGGGTCATTTTCTTTTAAGTCATTAAATTCTCTTTACTGTGACTAATTCAGTGGCGTTCTCAACAATCATTGCATTTTAACATCCAACTCTCCTATTGAAGTTTTTTCTTTGCATATCAAAAACAAGCAAGGAACACAGAAACACCGAGGTTTTTCACTTATCTAAGGCAGCAGAGGAGGTGAAATCTGTCCATTTACACACGAGAGACGCTACCAGATAAACGAGACGAATGAGAGTCGTATGTCGACTGAATTGTGCTTATCGTGTTTCTGTTATTTGCTTTCGAATAACACTGGAGTGAGATTGAACTGCCGATTGTCGTTTTCAGTATGGGAGTTACTGTGAGAACTTGGCATTTCCTGTTGGTGTGTGTGACCTTTGACCTCAGTATCATTGCCTTTCAGTAAATTATTTTGTTTACATTAAAGTCTGGTGCCGTCCTGTAGTCGTGTGTTTCCCAAGTCATTTCAAATGTTTATATACTGATAACAGTTTGTTCCTGTAGAAAATAACCTGGACTTGTCGGGTCTATCATTCATAGAATCGTGGGTAAAAGCAGTGAACTTAATGAGAAATGAGTGCATTTTGTGCTCCCTGAAACAAAATTCTTTAAGGTTCAAAATGAAGAGGAACTTCTTTTTTTTTCACATTCTATAACTTAAGTGTTTGTTCTGTAGCAATACAGCAAAGTACATTTTCTTGCAGATCGCAGGTGTTTGATCCAAAGTATAAAACTAATCATTCTTAGATATTTACAATACTTATTAGAGAACTATTTACGGGTCATTCCACAAATTCGGTGGCTTTTCCACTTGGAAAAAATGTAAGAATAAAATAAGTTTAATCCATATTTTTAAATTATCCATGAAATGAAAATGACAAGAAATTGTATTGTGCCGTCTCAGGCTATGTAATTTATTATCTTATGACTATTTTATCACCTTATGTTTGGGTATTTTTGTCAACCCTGTCACTGACGCAAGTGTTGCTAAATGCTATAGTTTGATTAGAACTCATGTGCCACTGGTTTGATGGTTTCAAACAAATTTGCTAATTGCTAGCTAATAGTCAAGTTCACAAAAGCACATAGTGTACGCTTTGAAAGGATTGTTTTAAATTTAGATTTTAAAAATGGTAACAGGATTGACATTGCATGATGAAGTTCTCAGTCAAGCCTCATAAATTATCAAAAATAGAACATTATAGAGGGGTGAAAGAAACATGCAAGTGTTGATGTATCCTCGTAGAAATGACGTCACTTGTAATGTACATTATTTTACAAGGTTTTTTTTTTTTTTTGATGAGGGTAACAGGGCTGACATGAAATCAGGGGACACTTCATTTTGCAAATTAAAAGTCCTGCTAAAAAAGAAAAATCATAGTGAGGGACAGTCCAAAAACCTTATTCTTACCAGCATAAATGCTATTTAAATCACTTAATGTTTAATAATATTTAATTGACCTTTTTTTTAATGTAATTTTGATGAAAGCATACATAGTACTGTTATGTTTTTAAATCAAATATATTAAATCTATTTCTCAGGGATGCAAAAGGCACCGGTTTCATGGAATGACCCTTGCATGTTTGCATGTATATTGGCAGACATGTTCACAGGTAAAATAACACACGTGATTATGTAGAGTGACCATATCTGTTTCCTCTGGTAGAGTGTTTAACGCGGATGAAGTGTCGAGTTAACCTGAACGCTACAGGATTAACAGGTTTATAGGTGATTAGTGGAGAGAGCTGACCGGGCACATTACCAGACTGATAATCTCTCCACCTGCTGCACTCAAGGTGAACATCGCAGAATAATGAACACAACCAAGTTAAACACACATATGATGAGAGCCAGATCAAGACTCACAGAGAACACTGATGTTTTCACTCTAAGTTCGTCTATGGCGATACAAATGCAAACTCTTTTTCTGATCCAGCACACAAATTCAGTGTTCAGTGGTTGTTGTTCAAACGAGGGCTGTATGAAAAATCTTTAAGTCAACTGGTTCATGGCGTTGTTGATTTGATGAGGAATTCTGTCATTTTTCTGTCTCAGATTCTCAGTGGATTTGCTCAGATCCCTCTGTGTGTGCGTGTGCATGCGTGCGAGTGACCTGCTGACTGTCATCTGTGTAATCCCAAATCCTGTTGTGCCTGCCCTGAAATCCTCTCACGGTCCACGATCGTTTGGGAATACACAACGAAATTAACGCTATTCCAGGTTTATGACAAACATGCTTTCAGCAGAGCAGGTGTTTGAGAGAGAATGAGCTCATGCTTTCGCTGGCGTACCTGTGATGACGAGGATGATGATGATGATGATAATGATGATGATGTCAGCGCGGCACTCAGGTGTGTGAAGGCAGCAGCAGGTGAGTACCGACACTTCAGCTGCTCGATTTACACTTTATCTCTGTCCTTTCGTTTGAAAACTAAAGGGAGAAATGAGGCTGCAGGTTCCACTGTCGTTGTGCTGCTTGTGTTTATGACGTCCAGAGAGATTTTTACTGTTAAAATTTCAACACAACAGAACTGAACCAATTTATCCAGTTAAAATAAATTCTTTATAACTGCTTTCTGATACTGAAGCATATGGAAAAGAATCTCAGTCTCGGTTGTTGTGAACTACACGTTTGCACAGTTTGTGAAATGTGGATTTTTCTGCAGTACTTGTGTGACGGGCAGGTGGCCTGACCAATCAGCTGCGATGTCTGCTCGAGTGAGGCCTCTGGACCCGCCCTCATTCCTCCTGGAGGGGGTGAACCAGGTTTCCACAGAGGACTTTATGTGAGCGATGGATAAATGGATTATCTAAGATAGAAGTCAGTGGTTGGTTAATGACTGATCAGTTATTGGTTATTGATTTGACTTTTTTCCTGAAGAGAGAAGCAGCACCCAGATGCTGGAACGTACTTCAACACCAACAACAGCAATAACAATGAAGAGTGAGTTCATGTACACGCACCGCAACACGCACTCGCACGAGGCGCTTTTAACCCATTTAATCTTTATTTGTCTTACTTTTACAGAGAGGAAAAGAAGAAGAAAAAGAAAGAGAAAAAGGAGAAGAAAGAGTAAGATGCGATGATTTTTCATACATTTGCTTCATTCATTCATTGATGGTTTACTCTACATATTTGTGCTGTTCCAGGAAAAAAGAGAAGAAGGAAAAAAAGGAGAAGAAGGAAAAGAAAAAAGAAGCAGAAGAGAAAGAGAAGGAGAAAGAAAAAGAGAAGGAGAAGGAGAAGGAGAAGGAGAAAGAGAAAGAGAAGGAGAAGGAGAAGGAGAAGAAAAACCGTAGGTTCATCATTGTTTAGGCTGTCAGTAATTCCTGTGCTCCATCATCTTTGTCTCTTTCTTATTGATCTTGTATATTTATTTGAGCTGAAGCGTGTCATTTTTGTGCCACTAGAGAACCTGTCCGTCTCGACAATGGAAGATGGGATGCGTGTTTGAACTGTTCGTGTGTGCTGTTTAGACTCAAACTCTATCTTGTGCAACTCTGTTGTCTTCCAGACCAAAGGAGATCCAGGTTGTGGATCCGGCGGGAAACATGTACTACAACTGGCTCTTTGTGATCACGTGTCCTGTGATGTATAACTGGGTTCTCATCATAGCGAGGTGCCTGCTCTTACCCTTTGAGTCTGAGTTTGACTTTAGTCAGTTTACATACGGACGAGGATCTCAGTTCGACTCTCTCTGTCTCTCTCTGTCTCTCAGAGCTTGTTTCGAGGAATTGCAGTCGGATTATTTGATGTATTGGTTCATCCTGGATTTCTTGTCAGATCTGGTGTATCTGCTCGACATGGTGTTCAGGACCAGGACAGGTGAGTTCCAGCTCCAGATGCCAAATTCTGGCAGTTTTCAAAGTTGGAAACTTTCCATGGAAAGATATGGAAATTAAAGGGAAAAACTGGAAATTAGCAAAATAGCAGGTTAGCATATAATAGGCAGCTTCAGTGTAGTTAAAAAAAAATTACATCTTGGAGCATAGTCATATTTCTCCCCTGTGCATTCCTCGATCACATGCACAGTCACATCACTTCACCTAAATTCACCACTTCAGACTTACGTGGCCTCCAGAAGCTTTGAGTGAACCGCACATTTTAGTGCCATCTTACCTTGACTGTTCCCTGCCCAACCTGATGATTAGCCATCTATAAGAAACTGCATCTGCTAAATGATTAAACTAGCAAATACTACATTAAAATGTGTTTATACAGCAGCTATCTAGCCAGTCAATCAGATATTCTAAATGTAAGCTAGCTTTTAGCCATTTCATTGACAATTAAAAGGGGTCATCGGATGCCCATTTTCCAAGTTGAAATGATTCTTCAGGGTGTTAATGAAAAGTCTCTAATATACTTTGGTTAAAAATTCTCAATGGTTGTGTAAAACGACACCCTTTTTACCTTGACAAAATCAGCTCTGCAAAAATCATCCTGTTCTGGTCGAGCCTGCTTTATATGCAAATGAGCTCTGCTCGCCCCGCCCCTCTCTTCTCTCTGTGGAGTGACAATCTTGTTTACTTTAGCCGATAAACTTGCTAACTAGTACATTATTAGGAAAGGTGATTGCAGAGATTCATTAAAAAAAAACAAAAAAAAAACCTTATACTCACTTCTGCTGTAAGTGAAGCTGGATCATGAATGATTCGCGTGAACATAGACGGATATATGTAGATCGGGAGCTGCATTCCCTTCACAAACAAACGTAATCCACTGCATCTTCAGCGGCTCAGATGTCGGGAGTAAATGACGACCACTATGTTCATTATTACATCCAGCAACACAACACCTCAATCACTCAATCAGAGATATTCTTGTCTAACTTACATCCCTACTCCGGCATCAGAACAGTGGAGGCGGGTCTGAGGTAAGACGCTCATGTCAATCAACTATGGTGGGAGTGGCCTCCGTCATGTGACGCCACAACGACAGGCATCTGAGAATGACTCGATTTGTAAAAGGGGATATTATTTTTAGAGATTAATTAAAAACCACTGCATGGATTTTTATCATTATAGGGTAGATTTGTACATACACTGACAACACACATTAATGTTCAAACAACATGAAAAAGTGAACTTAGCATCCGATGACGCCTTTAAGAGGTTGGCTGTCATGGCACTAGCTCAACAGCGATACCGTTTCTACTGCCTTCTGCTAGCCGTTTTTCTTTTTCTATTTCCATTAACAGTTGGATTAAGCATGCTGGTTGAGGACTGTTCCTCTATTGATCTAGTCTATTTTTATTTGTTTG
This sequence comes from Labeo rohita, assembly GCF_022985175.1. Lineage (NCBI taxonomy): Eukaryota > Metazoa > Chordata > Actinopteri > Cypriniformes > Cyprinidae > Labeo > Labeo rohita. Next base: position 586,560 of record NW_026129821.1, on the reverse strand, counting down.
TCCAGCATCAGTTATTGTAAAATACTTTTTACCATTCCAGAATATGCCAGTTGTTTAGTTGTTTTAACTGTTTATGTACAGTATCTGTGCATGGCATTGCATTACAAGCTTTTTTCTAATCTTGTTCTCCAGAACATGCCCCAACTGGCATTGCTCAAATGACTCGCACATTTGTATAGATTACCCTGAATTTTTGAGAATTAGCTCCCGTTATTTTGCAGCCCTAATCAGGAGACGCATCCGTAGCGAGCGCAGAGTGAGTTGACATCTCGGTTTTGTCCGCAGGATATCTGGAGCAGGGGCTGCTGGTGAAGGACGAGAAGAAGCTTCGCGACCGCTACGTCCAGAGCCTCCAGTTCAGGCTGGATCTGGCCTCCATGGTTCCGACCGACGTTTTTTACTTGTACTTCGGCCTGAACTACCCCGAGATTCGCATGAACAAGCTACTGAGGGTCAATCGCTTGTTCGAGTTTTTCCAGCGCACCGAAACACGGACGAACTTTCCGAACGTGTTCCGAATCTCCAACCTCGTCATGTACATCGTGATCATCATCCACTGGAACGCCTGCATGTACTACTCCTTCTCCAAGGCCATCGGCTTCGGGACGGACGCGTTCGTGTACCCGAACACCTCAGACCCGGAGTTCGGCCGGCTGGTGAGGAAGTACGCGTACAGCATGTACTGGTCCACGCTCACTCTCACCACCATCGGCGAGACGCCGCCGCCCGTCAAGAATTCGGAGTACTTCTTCGTGGTGACGGACTTCCTGGTCGGCGTGTTGATTTTCGCCACCATCGTCGGTAACGTCGGCTCCATGATCACCAATGCCAACGCGGCTCGAGCGGACTTCCAGGCTCGCATCGACGCTATCAAACAGTACATGAGCTTCCGGAAGGTCACCAAAGACCTGGAGAAACGGGTCATCAAATGGTTCGATTACTTGTGGACCAACAAGAAGGCGGTCGACGAGAGGGAAGTGCTGAAGTACCTGCCAGACAAGCTGCGGGCGGAGATCGCTATAAACGTCCACCTGGACACTCTGAAAAAGGTGCGCATCTTCGCGGACTGCGAGGCCGGCCTGCTGGTGGAGCTGGTGCTGAAGCTTCAGCCGCAGGTCTACAGCCCCGGAGACTACATCTGCAAGAAGGGCGACATCGGCCGCGAGATGTACATCATTAAGGAAGGAAAGCTCGCCGTGGTGGCCGACGACGGAGTCACGCAGTTCGTGGTGCTGAGCGACGGCAGCTACTTCGGAGAGATCAGCATCCTCAACATCAAGGGCAGCAGGGCAGGCAATCGAAGAACTGCCAACATCCGCAGCATTGGCTACTCAGACCTCTTCTGCCTGTCCAAAGACGACCTGATGGAGGCGCTGACCGAATATCCGGATGCCAAGGCCATGCTGGAGGAGAAGGGACGACAAATCCTCATGAAGGTAAACGGCACTTTGGCGTGAGAGAGCGACGGTCCGTAAGGGTGGGCACAAAAAAAGACAAATACTTATTGCTAACATTTCGTTCATTTTCGGAAACTTTGTTTCTGAATATTGGTTAGTATACGAGCTTTAAAGTATTAGTTCACTTCCAGAACAAAAATTTACAGAGAACTCCTTTGTCATCCAAGATGTTCATGTCCTTCTTTCTTCGGTCGTAAAGAAATTATGTTTCTTGAGAAAAACATTTCAGGATTTCTCTCCATATAGTGAACTTCCAAAATGCAGTTTAAATGCAACTTCAAAGGTCTCTAAACAATCCCAGCTGAGGAAGAAGAGTCTTAAGGGTCTCATAAAGATTGATTTTTTTCTTAAAAAAAAAGAATTGACAATTTCTATACTTTTTAACCTTAAACACTCGTCTTGTCTAATCTCTTTCCGGTTCATGTCAGTTAAGGTATGTTGAAAAATCTCATTTTCTCCTCCAACTTCAAAATTGTCCTATATCGCTGTTTTACCTTTTTTGTGAAGGGCGTTTGATCTTCTTTGCATGTTCACTTTGTAAACACTGGGTTTTTCCACATTCCCTAACTGTATTGAACCGGATTACACACGCAGAGCTAGACAAGACGAGCATTTGAGGTTAAAAAGTGTATAAATTGTAATTTAAAAAAAAAAAAAAAACGATCGTTTCGCTAGATAAGACCCTTCTTCCTCGTTTAGATCCTTTGAAGCTGCATTTAAACTACATTTTGGAAGTTCAAACTCACGGCACCATAGAAGTCCACTATATGAGGAGAAATCCTGAAATGTTTCCCTCAAAAAACATAATTTCTTTACAACTGAAGAAAGAAAGACATGAACATCTTGGATGACAAGGGGATGAGTACATTATCTGTACATCTTTGTTCTGGAAGTGAACTACTGCTTTAAAGAAACATGCAAACATGTCCTCTGGATATTTTCAAACAAGTAGTAACATTTAAAAACGTGATATGTTAAACTAAAATGTTTCAAAAGTAAAACGCTGCAAAAAGAATGTTTTTGTGTTTATGTTTTGAGACGATTAGGAAAGACCACATAACTCTGAACAGATGTTCCATTAATGTGGAAGAATGTTTATTCATAATGTTAGCCAGAGTCTCTTGTTAGCTGGGTTAGTTTTCAACGACGCCACCTATGTGTGCGCTAAAGACTAGTGTTGGGGAAAGTTACTTTTAAAAGTTATGCATTACAATTTTGTATTACTCCCTCAAAAAGTAACTAATTATGTTAAGTTACTTTTTTATGTAAAGTAATGCGCTCGGTTATTTTTGCGTTGCTTTTTAAATCTGGGCAAGGCTTGCTTGTTTGTTTATAATATAAAAACCTCTCATTTTGGCAAATAAAAGGGCCTTTTCACACCAAAAGTGATGAATGAATGCATCTCAGGCTGAAAGAAAATTAAATTCTCTCAGGAGAAGAACATTCATCAGCAATAAAAAAATGAAGCACAAATGTTAGTTTATAGAAAATAATTTTTGCTTATTAGTATGGTTGAACTGGATCATCGAATACATTAAGGATTTCTGTGACCCTGGAGCACAAAACCTTAAGTAAGCACAAAAGTCTTAAGTATCACAGGTATATTTGTAGCAATAGACAACAATACATTGTATGGGTCAAAATGATTGATCATTCTTTTAAGCCAAAAATAATTCGGATATTAAATAAAGATCTTGTTCCATGAAGATATTTTGTGAAATTCCTACCGTAAATATATCAAAACTTTTAATTAGCGTATACACTGTGACAAACCGGGGCTTCTGCTCGATGTCGCAGCGCTGTCCGTGTGCGCTCCTGCAAGTATTTCTGTGTTTTCCTTTCCAAATGTTCTACGCAGGCATCACATGTGGTTAAAGCTGCTCTCTTCTCTTTCTCTCTCTCTCTCTGTTTATATATTCACACTAAACCGAAGCCTTGAAGGTGAGAATTCAGTTTTTTAACATTTTATCATTTTTATCTGTAGGACAATCTTCTGGATTTAGAGTTGGCCAAGCAGGGTCCTGATCCCAAAGACATGGAGGAAAAGGTCATCAAGATCGGCAGCGTGCTGGATGACCTTCAGACCCGATTCGCCCGCCTGTTGGCCGAACACGAAGCTGCACAAGGGAAACTGAAGAAGCGTGTCACTAAATTAGAAAAGAAGATGACGGACTCCGGCGGAGCGGCGTTCTCCGAGATGCTGGAACCGGAGACTGCAGAGAAGAAAGACGAGAAAGACCCAGAAGAAAAGAAAGAATAACATGAAAGCTGCAGACAAACCTGATTAAACGAATTAGTTCTTAGAACTTTGAAAAGAAGCCTTGCATATTTTGTGGTCCATTTTGGGTTGGACTGGATTTGTGAGGACGCATAAAACGTCGTCAAACGTAGATACACATCAGCTCCTGCCCGGCGTCACCTTTATCCTGGGCTGTCAGTGTGTGTTTCAAAAAGAAGAGAATAATACGAAGAAGAAATCTGATCAGTCTTTCTTCGGTTCTTTCATCTACCTGCGACAGGAATCACGCAAATGTAAAATATTGTACAGATCATGATCGGTGTACACAACATTTATCTGTGGTTAGGTTACTTATTAAATCATGGTACGAGCCTGATGTTTATACTGTCCTGTGTATCATGAAATGTAACCTTTTCATTAGCATAAGACTGTGTGATCTAGTTTCACTCAAAGCTCCCAACATTTATACTTAGAGAGAAACACTAATAATGTTGCTGCTCTAGCAATATCAGTTAAAAGTTTAATCTGAGAAATAAATGAGCTGTAAAAATTACAAAATTACATCAATACTTCAATAAAGAATTCCTGGCTAGATCCTTCCGTATGGCGTTTATTTATATGTGTGTGTGTGTGCGTGGATAGATAGATTGATTGATAGATTGATTGATTGATTGATTGATTGATTGATTGATGTGTGACCCTGGAGCACAAAACCTTAAGTATCACAGGTATATTTGTAACAATTGCCAACAATACATTGTATGGGTCAAAATTATCGATTTTTCTTTTATGCCAAAAAAATCAAGTAAAGATCATGTTCCATGAAGATATTTTCTAAATTTCCTACTGTAAATATCAAAACTTAATTTTTAAATAGTAATATTCATTGCTACTTACTTTTTTTTTTTCTAACCCTACCCTCAGATTCCAGATTTGTCCAATCCTAACAAATCATACATCAATGGAAAGCTTCAAATATTGCAATTTCCAAACAATTGACAATTGATCCTTATGACTGGTTTGCGCGCGTGTGTGTGTGTATTTCATTTTTTCGTACGATTGATGGACTTTTTTTTTTTTTTTTTTTGATGGACTTGTAATGTAAAAGGAGGACAGGTCACTGAATGACGCGTTCTGAACGCTGATGGGAGTTGTCGTTTTTACGTGAGGTTTCCTACTCACCGTGAGCGGTTAACGACTACATCTCCCATCATGCTCTTCGCCGCTGCAGTCTTCCGCATGCGTGCTGATTCCAGGGCTGATCGTTAGAGTGACTCGTGCAGGTAAGAGTGCTCATTTATATCAAATCATTTTTTTTAAGCATTCGCGCATATTGTCACATGATTATACACTGATTTATTAAATTACAAATGAAATGATCCAGGAAGGGTAGAGTCATCTGTAGTGTAATGCTAATCATCTTGTTTTACCGTTTTTGTCAATGAGTTTACCATGTTTTAACGTGTTTCATTAGAGATCTTACGATGTTTGTCAGTGCTTTCACCCTCTTTTACCTTGTTTCACCTTTCTTCTATGTTTCATGTTATTTACTCTTGTTTACAGTGAGATTTTACCTTGATTTGCCATGTTTTATCATCAATCTAATTCATTTTCACCCATTAGTGATTTGATGGTGTTTCTTAAGTGATTTTTTACACGGTATTACCATATGTGGTGGGTGATTTGCTGTGTTTTTCCTCTGGAAATTTAGCATGCCTCTTCGGTGGTTTCACCATGTTTGATTAGTGATTTTACAGCGATTCGTCCACATGATGGTTTGAACTCACTATATAATCTGGTGCTGTCGGATTCAGTCCTTCATGTTCTCGTCTGTTGCTTTCAGAGTCATGGACCCGGCGTGGAGGCAGCGGGGTCGGGGTCGGGGTCGGGGTCAGGGCAGAGGTCAGATCGCCTCCAACCCCTCGGCTGCACGTCCTCCTGGAGCTGTGGGGTCAGAGGTCAGAGAAACGAGGGAAGTGAAAGGTAGCGTAACCCCACGGAGAGTAACAAGCTGAGACTGACTCGAGGATTGTCTCTCCGATCAACCGCCGTTCCCACCGGTCTCTCTGTTTCTCTGCAGTGTCGTCTCAGTCCCGGTTTGAGGAGATCAGGAAGTCTGACCAGGCGGCCGCCCAGCGATTGGCCACAGAGCCATACAGCTCTTCCTCTGAGGATGAGGATGACGTCAGTGAAGACGGAGGGAAGCGGGGGAAAATTCTTCAGTCGGCTCTTTCTCCGTACACCTCTCACACGGGTACCGACGTTGCACTCACCCGCGATGATTTGATGGTTTGAGATAATTGGGCATAATTGCGTGATCTGATGTGAGATCTGTGTCTATCTGTGTGTGTTCAGATGATGCTGATGTCCGTCTTCTGGAGAAAACACGTCATTATTTGCATGAAGTGTGTCAGTCTGGAGGAGTCACATGTCTGATCTGCATCGCGTCTGTCAGGAGAACACAGGCCGTGAGAGACACACACACACACACACATTCATGAACACACAAATGCACTAGAAGCGAGGACATTTGGTCCAAAACAAGTGTAGTGAAACCAGTACACACTCACTGCTCACCGCTTCTCTCTGTGTCTCAGGTGTGGAGTTGTGGGGCCTGTTATTGTATTTTCCACATCACCTGCATTCAGAAATGGGCCAAAGACTCCATCTTCCTGGTGTCCTCAGTGACCGACGAGGATTTTGGAAAAAAAGATCACCCGTGGCCATGGTGAGTGTCTGTCCAATCGCGTCGCAGCGGTGTCACCGATCGTGCGTCGTCACATCACACCTCTCTGTCTCCGTCAGTCCCAAGTGCAGGTACGAATACAGTCCTCATCAGACGCCCACCCGATATTACTGTTACTGTGGGAAAGAGGCGGAGCCTGTGCCCGACCCCTGGCTCCTCCCACATTCCTGTGGCCAGGTGTGTGAACGTGAGTTCAAACCATCATGTGGACATCGCTGCCTTCTGCTGTGTCATCCAGGTACACACACACACACACACACACACACACACACGTGTCAGTGAGCACAAGCTCATTATAATGCTACAGACAAACACTCAAATAAAATTTCAGCTTGAGTTATTTTTCATTTATGAATCATGTACATTACCTATTAAAGGAGAAGTTCACTTCCACAACAAAAATGTACAGATAATGTACTCACCCCCTTGTCATCCAAGATGTTCATGTCTGTTTTTCTTCAGTCGGTAAGAAATTGTTTTTTTGAGAAAAACATTCCAGGATTTCTCTCCATATAGTGGACTTCAATGGTGTCTGTGAGTTTGAACTTCCAAAATGTAGTTTAAATGCACCTTCCAAGGGCTCTAAACTATCTTATCTAGCGACACGATTGGTTATTTTATTAAAAAAATAATCAAAATGTATATACTTTTAAAGCTCAAATGCTCGTCTTGTCTAGCTCTGGCATGCGCATGTGTACTCTGTGTATTCTGGTTCAGTACAAAAACTCCCATCTCATTTTCTCCTCCAACTTCAAAATCGTCCTACATCGCTGCAGAAGAACCGACCCAGTGAATGTGCAAAGAAGATCAAACGCCCTTTACAAAAAAAAAAGTGAGAACAGCGATGTAGGACAATTTTGAAGTTGGAGATGGGAGTTTTTTGACATACCCAAACTGTATTGAACCAGAATGCACAGAGTTCACGTAGAGCTAGACGAGACAAGCATTTGAGGTTAAATTTTTTTTTATAAAATCGTTTAGAGCCTCTGAAGCTGCATTTAAACTGCATTTTGGAAGTTCAAACTCACGGCACCATATCAGTCCATTATATGGAGAAAAATCCTGAAATGTTTAACTCAAACAACATGATTTCTTTACGACTGAAGAAAGAAAGACATGAACATCTTGGATGACGAGTGAGTACGTTATCTGTAATTGTTTGTTCTGGAAGTGAACTACTCCGTTAACTATACTGTTACAGCTAAAACTATACTATTATAACTATAACAATATGAGGTAAACTATAGTTAGCTAAACGTCATACATGTAGCATGTTCACTTCTGTGTCTCTGTGTTTTTGAGGTCCGTGTCCCCCCTGTCCAAAGATGGTGAGTGTTTCCTGTCTGTGTGGGAAATCGTCTCGTGTTCCGCGCCGCTGCAGCGCTAAAGCCTGGAGCTGCGCGAAGATCTGCGGACGGACGCTTCCGTGCCGAATACACACCTGTGCAAACACCTGTCACGCAGGTATCACACGCATCACATTGACGGATCATTATATTCAGATACGTGATGAGTCGAGTCACACTCGCTCTCTCCTGGTGGGCAGGTGACTGTGCGCCGTGTCCGCGGGTCAGTCTGCAGACGTGTGCGTGTGGCCGGCAGCGGGCCGAGAGACCGTGTGCCAGTCCGGAGTGGCACTGCGACCAGGTGTGTGTGTGTAACGCCTGTCTGATGTGTGTTTGTGTGCACTTGTACAGCATTGTGAGGACTGATTTGAGTTTTAGACACTTGCAGTGAGGACATTTTGACTGGTCCTCACTTGCTGAGACCCCTTTAAGGCCCGTTTGAGGGTGAAGACTCGGTTTCAGGTTATAATTGGGTAAAAGTTAGGTTTAGGGTAAGGGTTTGGGTGAAGCACTTAGTGCTGATGAGTAGGTTTAGGGTAAGGAGCTAGAGATTACACTGTGTCAGTGAATCTTTGCACATAGATAGCTGTACAGGGTTGTGTGTGCAACAGCAGTCTGATGTGTGTGTGTGTGTGTGTGTGTTTGTGCAGGTATGCGGTCGTCCGCTGTCCTGTGGGAATCACACATGTGAACGCGTGTGTCACGCAGGTGTGTGTGGAGAATGTCCTCGTGCAGGAAATCGCTCCTGTTCCTGTGGCAAGACGAGTAAGTTCACGTTCACACACACTAGCAGCAGTCTGTTATTTAGTTCCTTTATTTAAAATGTGTTAAAGCATTAATGACAGAAAAATAATGTTTGCAAATGACATGATAATTCAATCGATTGACAGTTGAAGTTTTAATTAGTAAAATCAAGTATCATATAAAATCATATTTTAAAAGTTTATGATTTGACTGGAGTAAAATCAGAATTAGTTCCCATATAAGCGAGTAGGATCGGTGCTTCGGTCAAACCGTTCCGCATTGAAATCGTTGATGCGGATGTCGTGCCGGGCTCCGGTGTGTTTCATCCAGTGCTGTGTTTGTTCAGAGAGCGTGTTGCCTTGTACGGTTGATGTGCCCACCTGTGGAGACACCTGCGGGAAGAAACTGGATTGTGGTTTACACACCTGCTCAATGCGCTGCCACAGAGGAGCCTGTGAGACCTGCCGACAGGTACACACACACACACACTCTCGCTAGATTACTCCACACAGATTGTGTTTCACTGATTGTCCTGGCACCTTGTTATTTTTAGGGATGTAATGATACATTTTGGTTCAATACACATTACTAACCTCACAAAGTGATGCTCTCAGTTGGACTAATGTGTTCCAGGATTCACTGATAACAGGACTGAACTTTCAAGCATTCTAACCCTGGCTTGCGTTTACAAAGACTGACAGAAATGTAACAGTTCCAAAAGCCCAGTGTGAACGTAGATACAGATTAGAGTGAAATTAACCTGTGTGTGTGTGTGTGTGTGTGTGTGTGTGTGTGTGTGCGCGAGCAGGAGGTAGAAAAGACATGTCGATGTGGCCGCTACAGTAAACTCTTGCCCTGTCATAAGGAATATCTCTGTGAGTCCAAGTGCAACAAGACACGGACCTGCAGCCGTCACCAGTGCAAGAGAAAGGTTCGTGTAACACACACACACTTCATCTTTATGACACACATGAGTGCGTCTCATTCACACCTCACATCCACTTGCAGCACTGAGTCATACACACCTGTGTGTTTGTGTGTCACTGATAGTGTGTGTGTGTGTGTGTGTGTGTTTGCAGTGTTGTCCAGGGAACTGCCCTCCATGTGACATGAGCTGCGGTCGAATGTTGGGCTGCAGGAACCACAAATGCCCATCCGTGTGCCACCAAGGTGAGCACTGACACACACTCGTTTATGAATGCACGCATGTTTACGTGCTCGATGACACGCTGTCGAACCCTGTTCCTTATGTGACCAACTCACGACTGCGTCTGTATGCTTTCCTGTGCTTTGAGGCTTTTAATGGTTATTGAGGGAGTTTGTAAATGAGATACTGATTTAATACAACAGTTCAATAAACAAGAAATTAATATGAAGTGACTCACATTGCCTGACTGTAACACTATTGCCTGATTTTGCTCTATTTCATCGTCAAAAATAGTCTGAAATAAGTCACAACTGAGCCGCTGCACATCTCCATTCAAACACAGCGCTGTTTCCTTTATGAATGAACGTGTGTTTTTAAACAAATCTAGTGAGTCAGTGATTCAATGACTCATTCATAAAGAGTCACTTGCTTTATTCCTGAATGAATCAGCCGTTCAAATGAATCAAATGACTGAATGATTCAGTAATTAAATCAGTGACTTGCCGCCACCTACTGGCAGATTCGTTTTTTAAAGCAACTTTTTAGTTATTTAAATAATTTAATATTTCTGTATTCAAAATGTTATATTTAAAACATTACTCTCAACATGAGTTTATGAATTTGATTGCACTCATGCACCTTTGAGCCTCATTAAACACATGAAAATACACCTACAAGACACTTCTGTGTTCTTCTGTGCACCTCTGTAGTACTAATTAGTTTTAATACTGATTTCATTTGATTGGTAACTTATTCTACTTGTTCTTATTCTGTTGTTTTGATTAGAAATTTTAAAATGCTTTTTTTTTTTTTATTTGACATAAAAGATGACATACTTTTAATAAAGTTAGAAAAATGCCATTACAAAGGTAAAAACAAAATTCCCCTGTAAATCACTTGGAGTCAAATATCACCTCATAATGGGAAAGCTAATTTTTGATCAGATTTTCTGATTATTGATCAGAAGATGCTCCTGAAATTTTGATTGTGCTCCTAAATTTTTTAAGTTACGAGCACAAGTGCTCCTAAAAAGAAAAGTAAGCGTAGAGCCCTGAGCAGTTTCCATCTCAATACAATTTGATTTGATATCGGTTTATTAGGATAGACAATCGAGCTAATGCTGTAAACCTTGCCAGTTGGTATTTCACTATAATATTAATGTGATTTGTAAACATTTAAATTGCACATAAGGCAGTTTTGATGATAATAAAATAATATTATAATAACATTTTTAATGGTGTACATGTTTGATGTCATAACTTGTTTTCATGATGTATTTATTCAAGCATACGTTAGATATTGAAGACAGCAGGTTAAAATAAAAATGTAATTAATATGTAATACAGTACACATTTATCAAAAATTATTTTTTTTGCAGTTATCGATCACATTGTGGTCACTGAGTGTCTTTCCTGAGGTAAATGTGACATGATTGGTCTCAGGCTGTTTTGTTGACGTTATTCCGCGGTTGAATCTCTGATTGATCGTGATTGATTTCAGTGAGTTGTTCTGTTTTGATCTGCTGCTGTAACTAGTAGTAAAGCAGAAGAGATGCAGTTGAATCTGTCACTTTGTAAAGAGAAACAATAGCAGTATTTACTGATTGAATTTGACAGAATTTGAGAGCTGAGCCTTTGTTTTATCTCAAACATAACAAAGCACAGAATATTGCGACGTGTCGGATGGATGCAGCATAGATCACAGCTCAGACTGATTTTTGGGATTTCACAATCCGTATCGGCTCATCAAAACGAGAGTCCATTAAAATCGAGAAATGTGTATTTTCAGCCCGGCTGTAGGAGCTGGTGTTCAAAATCTTACGATCGCTTGGCTCTTTTGTTTTTCCGAACGGGTCTCTTTCTCACACATAACGGCTGACCCGCATCCGGGGGAGCGTTTCCTGTGAGCAGCGGGAGCGTTTCCTGTCCCGAGGGCAGACGGGAGCGTTTGTGCCAGTCTCTTGTGTGGGAGTTTGATTGGCTCTCGTGTTTGTGTCACAGTCATGTTGGGCCAGAACCGCTTCCTGTCTGCTGGTTATCAGCGCAGTCAGAGTCCAGTTCGTCTGAGTGAATGAACTGACCTTTTCTCAGAGCGTGTGTGTGCGGTAAAGGTAACGGAGGACAGAGGTTATCGCACACTGTCGAATTGTTCGCCGATGCCTCGCGCTCTCCTTCACTTGCTGTGTGCCAAATGCAAATGTGTGTCTCTAACAACAATGTTATCTGGCAAACGGCTGCTATCTCGGCGCACGGCTCTGATATCCAAATGTCAGGCGGCGAGTGTGTGCGGCCCGGTCAGAAGATCAGCCGTCTCTTCTTGGTGAAGCCTGATTTCTCACAGCTGATGTCAGGAGACGTCAAATGAACGCACCGATCCCGTCCGATCACCTGCGTGTGTGTGTGTTTGTGTTTCAGGCAGCTGTTATCCGTGTCCTGAGATGGTGGAGGTGCGGTGCGATTGCGGCTCGACCGTGATCTCTGTGCCCTGCGGGAGAGAGAAAAGCACCAAACCGCCGCGCTGTAAGGAGCTCTGCAGGTACGCACGCGTCTTCTGTCCGCTTCTGTCGTGTCGAATGACGTCGTAGTGAGACGTTTGTTTTTCTCTGAAGGAAACCGCCGTCGTGTCATCACTCGTCTCAGGAGAAGCACAGGTGTCACTTCGGCCCGTGTCCGCCCTGTAAGCAGCCCTGCGTGCGCCCGTTAGCCGGCTGCGTCCACCTCTGCCCGGCCCCGTGTCACGACCAGGTGCTGGTTAAATCCGCTGACCGGGTACGGCGCTCACCTCGTATCTTAATTCCTCTTTCCTACTCAGGATGTTTATCATCATTAAGAAAAAAAGGGACATTTTCTCTCCTGTTTTTGAGACTCTCTTTAAAACGTTTTGATAGATGTGCATTGCATTTAAGACCTGGAAGTCAACGCCCACTGCTGTGATTGGCTGACAGTTTTGCATATTAAAACAACAGATGGATGCTGATGTGATGTAAAAACCATATGGGTCATCTCGGTTAAAAACATAAATACTGTGTACATAATATAGTTTGATCTGATTTATGTTTTCGAATGAAATTCTAATTGTTTCAGTTTTTATTGTGAAATCTCTCAGTCTAATAGCACTGGTGAAACTGTAGTTTTGTGACTCGTCCTGCAGGCCACGCTGGCCGGTCCATGGGAACAACCCTCAACTCCTGCGTTTGTGCGAACGGCTCTACCGTGTCCGTCCTGCATGGTGCCCATCCCAACGTAAGCACACACACAAACACACACAGAGTCACTGCAGATGTGGCTGCTGTGTATTTGTAGGAGCCCTGAGGAAGCGTGAGTTGGGCGGTGTGTGTTGTTGGAGTTGTAGGGATTTCCGCACATATGGCTAACACACTCCGGTCAGTTGTAGCCAAAAGTGTGTGAGTGTATGTGAGGTGATTTAAAGTAGCTCTACATCTGTTTGTGTGTCAGTGTCTTTAAAGTGAGTCCAACGGCAATAGATGATGTCATTGTGTGTCCTGCTGCTGTAAATGACAACATTGTGTGTGTATTGTTTTTCTCTACAGAGCCTGTCTGGGAGAACATGAGGTGAACACACACACACACACACACACACACACACACACACACACACACACCCACACACACCAGCATGTCTGGTTCATTTCACACTGCAGCTGATAAGCTGGATCTCGCGTTCTTCAGATTAAACTGAAGGTCAAACGATTTTTGTACTGAAAGTCAGGCTGGAGGCGATGACTTGTGCTTGTTCACACTCACTCAAACTCACATATCACAGTCACCGGCAATATGACGATCGATGGAGATACAGCTGACTTACTTAAAGGAGAAGTTCACTTCCAAAACAAAGATTCACAGATAATGTACTCACCCCCTTGTCATCCAAGATGTTCATGTCTTTCTTTCTTCAGTCGTAAAGAAATTGTTTTTTTGAGGAAAACATTTCAGGATTTTTCTCCATATAATGGACTGATATGGTGCCCCGAGTTTGAACTTCCAAAATGCAGTTTAAATGCGGCTTCAAACGATCACAAATGCGGCTGTAAACAATCCCAGCCGAGGAAGAAGGGTCTTATCTAGCGAAATGATCGGTTATTTTCATTAAAATAATACAATTTAAATACTTTTTATTCTCAGATGCTCGTCGACAAAAACAGTCCAGGCAGAGTAAGACAAGACGAGCGTTTGAGGAAAAAAATGTTTATTTTTTTAAATGAAAATAACAGATCGTTTCACTAGATAAGACTCTTCTTCCTCGACTATGATCGTTTACAGCCGCATTTGTGATCGTTTGAAGCTGCATTTAAACTGCATTTTGGAAGTTCAAAATCGGGGCACCATATCAGTCCATTATATGGAGAAAAATGCTGAAATGTTTTCCTCAAAAAACATAATTTTATGTTTATGTGAATTGTTCTGGAAGTGAACTTGTCCTTTAATTTCAGAACTCAATTGAGCTAAACCAGTAGTTATACTGTCAGTGTTGTGTAAACATGACAAGAGGAACCGATGAACCGAGTTGAGTCACTTATGCTTGAACTGCTTCAGTTGATTGAAACTTGCTACTCGTTCATTCATTTCAAGAGATTTAGACCAAATTAAAAATGAATTTTCGAATTAAACATCACTTGTAACAATTTTAAAAAGCATGTAGCGATGGGGGAAACAGTGCTTTTTGAAATCAGTTATAAACCATTGTGTCACAAAATGATTTACTATTTAGAAGCTCCAAACGGATCACGTATCACGAATCATTTGTTTCAGATCAGGGTTTCGGAGCAGTTTCGCCACTGTTTTGCTCAGATTTTTTTTTTTTTTTTTTCCTTAAACAGTAGAAAACATCAAACCATTAATGCAGTACAGTTATAAAAACAAACAAAAACAAAAAAGTATAGGCCTGCACAAACCCCTTTAAGAAAATTAACAGTGCTTTTACTATAGTAAAAGTGTAGTATACTTTGTAATACTTTAGTAGTAATACTTCGCATGTGCTTCACTTTTTTTAGTATTTAAAATGGAAGACGTTGTTCGATAAGAGAAATCTGATTGAAGTCCCTGAAAATCAAAAAAGTAGTGCTTAAAGTCCTGGAATGTAATTTTACAGTATCTGTATGAACCCTGATGACGTGACTCTGAATCTTGTCAGTCTCATCTAGAGGTGTGTGTGTGTGTGTGTGTTGAAGGTGAGTCCGGTTCTGTGTCATGCTCGTGGGCCATTTTCTTGCGGTCGGTCGTGTGGACGGACTTTAGCGTGTGGCAACCATACGTGCAGCTTGGACTGTCATCGTGTGACCGCTCTGCCAAACTCTGACAAAACTAAGGTAGGTCACATGACCTTTTGACCCTGTTGCCACGAGCTGTGTTCTCACAATGACTGGCCCTCTCTCTCTGTAAATATGTATGTGTGTGTGTGTAGGCCGGTCCGGAGTGTGAGCAGTGTGAGGAGGGTTGTTCGAAGCCCCGTCCCGCTGGCTGTACCCACCCGTGCGCCCTGCCCTGTCACCGTGGTAACTGCCCTCCCTGTGGGCTGATGGTCCGTCAGCGCTGCCACTGCAAGATCTCCAGCCTGTACATCGAGTGTGTGTGAGTGACGCGTGCTGGACTCGTCCGCAGCTTTCAGTTGTTGGCCTTACTTGAAAAGCTGTTCTTGATAATATCGCTTATTTAATATGTTCGGTGACGAATGTGTTTGTGTGTGTGTTTTGTAGGACGTTCACGTCTGCAGATGAACAGGGCAAACAGCTGCTGAGCTCCTGTCAGAATCAGTGTCCAAAACAGGTCTGAAAAACTCGATTGTGTGACGAGTGTTCGCGTTACTCTTTCTGGAAGAGTTGAAACGTTCAGTCAGGCTAGGATGTTTTGTCTGGAAGTGAAAAGCTAATGGCGTTTAATTTTTTGTGTTAATTGCTCGTTAATGGCCGTGTGCAGTTGGGATGCGGCCACCGCTGTAAGCTGTCGTGCCACCCGGGTGAGTGCGATCAGAGCTGCGGTCAGCGAGTGAAGCTCCGGTGTCCCTGCAAGAGGATCAAAAAGGTACGAACGCGTCACGACACGGTGTCCATCGGCCAGCGGATTTGGCCGTTCTGCAGCGTTTCATCTTCACACGGAGCACAGACTCCTCAAACACTGACACTTTACAGCACAGATGTGATGTCTGTGCTCAGATGATAATGAAGTTGTCACATGACTTTAATAAATATCTATTCACTGTGTTTGCGTGTGTTTAGGAATTCCCCTGTTCTCGTGTGAAATCAGAAGACGACTTGCTCGTGTGTGATGAGACGTGTCGAGAGTTACAGAAGAAACACGCGGAGGTAACACACACACTTATGCACAGACACACAATCACACACTCTTATACAACCACCCATAAACAGACACTTATGAACTCAAAGGTACACACTCAGAAAAAAACATGCATAGGTGTCACACACACACACACACACACACAAATACTTGTGCACATACTACACTAACTCAAACTCCAAAAGAAAAACTTTTTTTTTTTTTCTTTGAAGATGTCACCTAGGAGGTTTTGTTAGATTTAGTTTACAATGCTGTCCCTAAAGTCACACACACACACACACACACACACAGAGTTATGGCTGTGAGGGGATGTGGGGTGAAAGTGTAGTGCGACACAGGAACTGTTGTCATGGAGAAGGGCCATAAAATCCACTGCAGGGTCATTGATTCTTTTGGCTCAGACAGAGAGAGTGTGAAACTTTAAAACAGCACACACACACTTTCCAACCCAGCTGAGGGTTAATGGACACAGATTCCATTTCTCACACACACACGCAGCCATCAGCTCAGTGGGAAACTTGGAGAAACAGTTACTGGACAACTAGCTGTGTGTGTGTGTGTGTGTTTCAGGCTTGCGCAGCAGAAGAACGAGCTGCGCTGGAGGAAGAAATGAGAAAACAGCAGGTGAGTCGAGAAACACATGAATGTGGGATCTAAAAAGTGACACGTGATCTGGAGAGCTGCTCACTGTTTCAAAGGCTCTTTAATCAGTTGATGTTTAGCTTTCCGTCTCCTCACATCAGCAGGTTAGTGTGAGGATGGAAGGGTGGGTTAGTGGATATCATGATCTTCCTATGACGTCCATTGCGGTTATGAGAGATTCTCGCTGATTGAAGCCTCTGAGGTGTGTGTGTGTGTGTGTGTGTGTGTTTGTTTTAGGCTGAACTGGAGGCGTTTGAGAAACGACAGAAAGGACGAAGGAAGAAGAACAGGAAAGTCACAGAGGTAGAGACAGAGGAGGGGGTGTGGCATAGATACAAGCTCCGCCTCATGATGCCCATCTGCGGTATCCTGTTGGCTGTGGCGGCGTTCTATCTGCTGCAGCTGACCAATCAGGAGACGGACGGACAGAACCTCGGACAGTAAACGTACCTCAGCAGCTTCCTGAATGTCACAGTGTTCTTTTTCAGTTTTGCAAACTAAAACCTTTTTTTTTTCACCTATTAGTTGACTTGCGTAGATTATTAGAATACTAGTTATATATACATGCTTATTTAGTCTTCATTTCAATGTCTGACACAATGGAAACTGTGATTTTCTGATGGACTGTGCCTCACTTTTATTTAAACTGTGAAGTTAATTTAAAGCATCATGATTTTACTTCTGTCGTCAAGAGAAAATTATTCCATGAGTGACATTTGAGTGATGTAACCTAAACTTTAGAAATAAAGACTTTGTCCCAGTGACGAATCTGATTAACACGCCCAGACTGGTTGATTTAAAAGTTGGGTTGGCAGGATCCTCATGAGCCATCAATGGAAGTGGGAAACTGGAGCAAAATGTAGTTCTCTAGCAGTCGCACATATATGACTTGTGTTACAGAGTAGATGAACGGACTGAACTGCTGATGAACCAGATCAGAGAGAAAGAGAGAGATTCTAGTGCAGGGGTGCTCAACCCTGTTCCTGGAGATCGACCTTCCTGCAGAGTTTAGTTCCGACCCTGATCAAACGTCGGGGTTAGAGCTGAACACTGCAGGAGAGTCGATCTCTAGGACCAGGGTTGAGCAGCCCTGTTCTAGGGTATAGGTATTACAGTGTTTGTTGTTGTTGTGGTTTTTATGTTACAAACTACTTCAGGCCAGAGAATGTGCTCAAGTGGAAATTATACACCCGCCTTATAGGTAACATATATGGCAATATCACTCTTAATATATGTCATAAATGACATGTCCATGTGGATATGCAGAATGTCCGGCTCTGTGGAAGACTTTCTTGACTTGTATTTATATGTACTCAGTAGTAGATTTACACATGAGGAACGTCACAAGCAAAAGAGTCAGCAATATTCATAGCACACCACTTTTCAAGTTAAAACTTCTAAGTCTAAACTTGATCGGCACACACAGCTCGAGCAGAGCTGAAATCCAAAACCCGAGAGAGAATCTTTCTTTTTTTCATTTCAGAAATTAGATTAGAATCTCCTTTTATCATTTCAGTTTAGTTTTGCGATTTGTGAATCGGTAGATCAGCAGTGTATCGAGTGAATTCGAGCGTTAATCAAATGTTATCATATGTCTGTCTGTTGGAGGAAAATGCCACGACTGTAAATGAGGAGCTGATTAATCAGTTCAGTGAAATCTGCTTCACCTGTATTATTACCAGTGTTGGGGAAAGTTACTTTTAAAAGTAATGCATTACAGTTTTGCATTGCTCCCTAAAAAAGTAACAAATTACGTTACATAGTTGCATTTTAAGAAAAGTAATGCGTTACGTTACTTTTGCGTTACATTCGCCTTACTTTTTAAATCAGGGTTTGCTTGTTTGTTTATAATATAAAAAATGTTGGCAAACGTAAAAGCCCTTTCACTCCGAAAGTGCTGAATGAATGCACCTCAGGCTGAAAGAAAAGTAAATTCTCTCCGGAGAAGAACATTCTTCAGCAATAAAAAATGAAGCACAAATGTTTATATAAAATATTTTTTTGCTTATTAGTACATTAGTACATAAAGGATATTTATGACCCTGGAGCGCAAAACCAGTCATAAGTATTACATGTATATTTGTAGCAACAGCCAACAATACATCGTAAAGATTAAAATTATTAATTATTTTTTATGCCAAAATCATCATCATTAGGATATTACGTAAAGATCATGTTCCATGAAGATATTTTGTAAATTTCCTACCGTAAATATATCAAAACTTAATTTTTGATTAGTAATATGCTTTGCTAAGAACTTCATTTGGACAACTTTAAAGGTGATTTTCTCAATATTTAGATTTTTTTTTTTCACCCTCAGATTCCAGATTTTCAAATAGTTGTATCTCAGACAAATATTGTCCTATCATAACAAATCATACATCAATGAAAAGCTTATTTATTCATTCATATGATGTATACATCTTAGCTACAAAAATCACCCTTATAACTGGTTTTGTGGTCCAGGTTCACATTTATATTGTTTAACATATTTAATTATTGCAGGTTTGCATCACATTCTGAGTTTTGAGTTATGAATTAATGCACAATAATTACTCCCGTTTTCTCGACAGGAGATTTGTCAGTCAGTAAGAGGAAAAACAGAACTAGCGTTACTTATTTGAAAAAGTACCTCAAATGTTTGCTTATAAATTCAAAAGTAATGCGTTACTTTACTGATTAATCGGGGAAAGTAATCTGATTACGTAACTCGCGTTACCAACACTGATTATTAGAGTTTAACAGGAGCTTCTGTGCTACAAATGTGCTACAAAGCCACAGAACATGTGAAACAGCCCTGTAGTGTACAACATCAGTTTAACAAATAAAATCCTCCTATGATTTGATGTGAATGTTTAGCCTACGCGTTTCTTTTATGCGTTACTGTTTTTTAAATTCTGATGTTTAATGTGTTACTCTCTCTCTCTCTCTCTCTCTCTCTCTCTCTCTCTCTCTCTCTCTCTCTCTCTCTCTCTCTCTCTCTCTCTCTCTGTTTGTTGTCGGGTGGAGATATAAATGAGCGCGCGGGAGTCGCTCGTCAGTGTGGCGCGGGTCGCGCGCAGACACGCTCGTGCTCAGACAGACCGATACATAAGAACAACACAAACAAACTCTGAGTTATAAAATCAAATAACAAAATCAAATAGAACAGACGGGAAGAGAGTGTGTATTTGTGATGGAACCGGCTGTAATCAACTTTCGGTAAGTATTCAGCTCTTTTTCTGTGTGTGTGTGTGTGTGTGTGTGTCAGAGTTGAACTCACGCACTTCAGTTTCTTTCCTTTCCGCTCCTATAAATAACACACTGGTGTGTGTGTGTGTGTGTCGGATTCTCCTGCACAAGCTGGAAACTCTGAAGCGAAAAATACCTGTGTAAAAATAGCCTGGGCGCTTCTGCTTGTGCTCCGCTCGCGGTGTCTGTGGCTCTGATGGTCCGGATCTTCGCTGATTTGCTGCCGTTACCGGAGGAGCGTCACAGCGCGAGCTGATTTCCAGCCCGTTACCGGTGAGACTTCACAGACTTCAAACTTCACAGTGTCGTATCTGAAATGTCATTCCTATTCAGTATTATTATGACTGTCGTTAAAGCAGCATTATGACTGTGTGTTGTTATGAATGTCATTCAGTTGAATATCTGTCACTTGAGAAGTCCTGCTGATACACAAACTCACTGCAAACTCTCTGTGTGTGTCCTCAGTGTGTGTGTGTGTGTCAGATGAGCTCATCATGGGTGAAGCGTTCACACACACGCAGCGCTGCGGGAAACATCTGCGACTGCTGCTCTTCATCCTGCTGCCATGTGTGTGCGGCCTCATCTGTGTGTGTGTGCTGCTGCTGGCGCTCACAGGTAATACACACTCTGGTTACTCTCACACACACACACACACACATTCTGAGCGGATCCCGTCAGCCTGCTCTCAGCCTCGACACATGGAGTGATGAGACAAGCAAGTGTTAAATAACAACTGTGACACACAAACACACTCGCATGTGTGTTAGAACACACACACACACACACACACACACACACACCTGCTGTCTCTCTGTACATGCTAATGGTGTGTGTGAGAGCACTCGAGCATCTTCACTAAGCTCTTGCGGCATTTGTGCGTGTATCTGTGTGATTTTCAGGCTGTTATGTCTAATTTTGTCTCCTGCCAAATGAGTCACAACATGATGTTCACTGTCATAGAAAGAGTCTCTGCAGGAAAAGAGAAATCTGCAGCGATGAAACGTTTGTGTGTGGGTTTGACTCTGTCATGTGTTTCTACAGGTCCGACTATCCCTCAGTAATATAGTTAAGCGTACTAGCGAGCCGGACCTCACTAGTTATAAATCAGTTATGAATCAGTCAAATCGTGTTTCTATAGAAATGTAGTGCCTCGCACAGGTTTCTGAGAGTGATCAAATATGATTGACCTGATAGTCAAACACACACAAATGAGTGCGTGTGGGTTCAGATCCGTCTCCTCCTCTCTGTCCCTTCACAAAAGCTCAAAGGAAGCATTTGATGCCGCCAAGGTCAAAAGGTCGCCGTCTGGACAGACGTGCACACCGATGACATCTGGATGACATCTCCTCCCACCATTATCCTGCCTTCGTCCTCTCTGCTGCTCTTTGTTTATTGGCCAGAAAGTCTCTTTGGTGGGACGTGATCAGAGCTGTGAAACTGAGACACCCATCCTGTCCGGACGTCCTGCTGTGTCACCGAGCCTGTTTTTGCACCGTCACAGTGGCTGTCGTCTCGCTCTCTCTCTCTGTCTCTAACACAGCACGAGCGACTCATATTAAGGAGACAGCAACATGAGACCTGCTGCTTGAGTAGAAACACTGCTGAGAATGGCAGAGATGCAAGAGTGTCAGAGACACACAGGTGATGATTGCAGCCGTTCCAAAGCAATTCCAGCGTGACTTTCGCCTGCAGCTTCCCGTGCTTTTCTTCAGCACCGTTCTTATAGTTGTGTCTGCAGGGCTGATCCTCTTGAAGTTTGTGAAGGTATGACTCACTCAAAGATTCAGTGCAGGTTCAGGTGTGTTTGATTGGTGCTGGAGCCCAACTCTGCAGGAAGGGTCGGACAGCCCCGTTTAATCCTGGTATTAAGATCCGACCTCAAGTGGACAACGCTACATACTGGTGTCGACGGCATTCAAACAGCCACTAAAGGCCGGTTCCTCTCACATTACGGGACATGTTGTTGAAGCGTTTGATTTGAAGGAAAAAAGAGTACGAAGCACAGTGTTCTTTCAACAGTCCTGATTCTAACACAAACCCACAGCGTACAAAAGCTGCTGCTCGTTTTCTGTGTCCTCCTTTTGTGTTCCTGTGTTATTGTGCAATATTACATTGCAAAATCAGAAAATGCCCATACATGCACCCATCCGTAGATCATTCCCTTAAAAGAAATCAGGACAGAAGTGATCAAATTAAAACAGCAGATGTAATCGGGAGTGCGTCTGCCTCGCCTGCTTCGACCAAAACGCGCATCTTAAACAGAAGCTGTTATGGAGCACAGACGGTGGTGATGTGCCGGACGAGCAGGAGCTCGCTGTCCTCTAGACCGACGTGCTGGTGTTTGATCCTGTTGTCGCTGCTGAACCCTGATGAGAGGTCAGTGATGATGTGATCTAGACTCCCCTCCCCTCCTCATGAGATCTGTCCTTGAGACAAGACTCAGCTCTGCCTCCACCGTGTTATGATTTTCATACAGCTTTCTTTGTGGCAGACGCTTTATCCCACGTCCTCCGTTTCTTTCTCGACTGATTGCGTTTATATGCTGTCCTAGTAACAGGACTCGTTCACCCAAAAATATACTCACCCTCATGTCGCTTAAACCTGTGTAAGTGCACAAAGATATATTGATAAATGTCTCAAGTCTGTAAATGTCTCTTTTTGTCCATGCAATGAATGTCATTGGGTGTTGTTTGGCTCCCAGCGTTCTTCAAAACATGTGTTTTGTTTCACAGAGGAAAGAACATCATGCAGTTTGAACAAGATGAATGGAGTGAATTGGACATAATTTCATTTTTGAGTTAAAGATCCCTTTCACAAACAAAAATGTCTGTTCATCACGGTGATTCTCATGCTCGCTTGCTGTGAAATCTTTCCAAGCGAGGGTCTAGTTCAGTCCTGGCATGAAAACGATCTGGCCTAATTTGCGGAAATGACCCACTGTCGATTATACTTTGTTTATTTTGGTGCATTTGTCTTGGCTGATATTCCCGTTTTGAAGCAGCTCGTATTGGTCACGTCGGAACAAAATAAAACACGCTTCCAAAATGGGCTCTTTAGTGTAATGCCATAGAAGAATCATTCTTGATTCCCCCAAGAACCTTTTAGTGATTTAGTTCTTAGTGCGATCTAAAGCAGCTTTTGTGCATGGACGTATTTCATGGATGTTAAAGGTTCTTCATGGAACCGTCGATACCAGTCAAGAGCCTCTACAGTGTGAAAGAGCAGCTGCTGATCACGTGTCTTACGGAAGAGTCTGGATGTGTTACAAAACACACTGTGTGTTTCAGCAGATTGTGTGTGTGTGTGTGTGTGTGAATGTCCTCACTACTTCAGCTGTTGCCGTTTTTATATTTAAACTGTTCCACTGCTGACTCTGGTTTTCCATCTTTGTCCAGGTTTATGGAATGGGAATGGACTGCTGGATGCCGGATCTTCTGTGTCCCTAGTAACCGACGGGCCCTTTAACGGCACCGACCCCGGCCTGACGACGGGCGATAACGGGACGGCGTCGCCACAGTCCGGCACGCAGCGGGTCGTCCTGGCGAACACCCCTCCGGAGTGGGACTCGGCACACTGGATGCCTCGTGCCGACGCGTCTTCGTCCTCGTCCTCGTCTTCGTCGGCGGGTCCCACCGCCACGGCCCCTGTGGACTGGTGGACGTCCGTCTCCACGGTGACGAGCTTGAGCACAGACGCCGGTACGGTCGGGAGGATGAAGGGTTAAAGAAGTTGTTCACTTCCAGAACAAAAATTTAAAGATAATGTACTCACCCCCTTGTTCATGTCTTTCTCTCTTCGGTTGTCAAGAAATTATGTATTTTGATAAAAACATTTCACTCCATATAGTGATTTCTATGGTGCTGCGAGTTTGAACTTCCAAAATGCAGTTTAAATGCCTGTCTTGTCTAGCTCTGCGTGAACTCTTGTGTATTCTGGTTCATGACAGTTAGTGTATGTTCAAAAACTCCCATCTCATTTTCTCCTCCAACTTCAAAATCATCGTATATCACTGTTTTACTTTTTGTGAAGGGTGTTTGATTTTCTTTGCGTGTTCACTTTGTAAACACTGGGTGGGTACTTCTGCAGCGATGTAGGATGATTTTGAAGTTGGAGGAGAAAATGAGATGAGAGTTTCTCCACATTCCCTAACTGTCTTGAACCGGAATACACAAGAGTTCACGCAGAGCTAGACAAGACACGCATTTAAGGTTAAAATGTATATAAATTGTTTTTTTGTTTTTTTTTGAAAATAACCAATCCTTTTGCTAGATAAGATCCTTCTTCCTCAGCTGGGATCGTTTAGAGCCTTTGAAGCTGCATTTAAACTGCAGGGCACCATATCAGTCCATTATATGGAGAACATTCCTGAAATGTTTCCCTCAAAAAACATCATTTCTTTATGACTGAAGAAGAAAAGACATGAACATCTTGGATGAAAAGGGGGTGAGTACATTACTGTTTCCTTTAAAACGATCGCTCATCATCCCACCTATATATGATTTGTATATAAACACGTTTTTTAGAAAAATAATCCATCTCTGTGAGTGGAATACAAGTCTCAAATGCAGGGTTTCTGCTGGTCTTAAAAAACCTTCATTTACAAATTAAGGCCTTAAAAAGGTCTCAGAGCAGAACATCTTCAATACATAGTCATTAAATGTTGCATGTATCAATATTTTTGTCTTTTTTTCCAGAGTAAATTTCTAAGAAATATATCAAAATGAAGAGAGCGTGGATTGCCGTCACATGGCTGGAGCGTCAGCATTAGGGCTTGTGTTCTATAACTCACAAAGATGGATTATTTTTCTGAAAAATGTGTTCATCTAAAGAAAGAAAGTGAACGATCCCTTTAAATGCCACACGCTTCGCTTCATATTTTATCATCTGCTGTATGCTTCTGTCTCTCTCTCTTTCTCTTTAGCCCTTTTATGTCAAACATTTGACTGCTTTTGTCCTCTGCAGACCAGCTGCTAATCTAATTTCAGCACTGATTTCTCTCTCTCTCTGTCCATTTGTGTGTGCGAGACGCCGCGTTTCGGTGTCCTCGGTGAAGGTTCTGTCCTGAAAGTCATCTGTGAGTGTGCGTCCTCTTGTGATGACCTCCACCGAGGGTGCGCCGTACGCTTTTATTTGTCTCTGTCTCCTCCAAACAGCCTAATGATTAATCATCTTTCCTGAGGTCTGTGTGTGTGTGTGTGTGTGTGTGTGAATGCTGTTCCTCTCGTCTTTCTGACTTTGACTTGAGCACTAGAATCACAATTACAATCAGAGTCTCTTACAGAGCACACACACACCCACAGACTCACTCAGACACATGCAAACTCATTGACACACACAGACAGTGAGAATCAGCAGCGTTTCACTGTTTTACATGAATGTCGTTAGTGGTGAACTTGAGTCCTGATCTCGTGGATTTTAATAAGAAGGCTGAAATCAAGCAACAGTAGCGAAGCGCTGCAAACACACCTGCACCTGACTGTCGCTCCCTGCTCGACGCGTCAGCCAATCAGATTTGTCTCGTGTTTGCTGACAGGTTTCTGCTCTGACATCACGGAGAGCCAGTGTCACATGCTGCCGTACAACCAGAGCGGCGTGTTGCCGGGGACGACGGTCGTCAAGAGCAGCGAGCTGCAGATGTTCCTGAAGTTTTTCAGCTACCTGAGTCGACTGTCCTGCTACAGACACATCATGCTGTTCGGATGCTCCATCGCACTCCCACAATGCATCAGCCACAGGGGCCGCAGGTCTGTGACAGGTTCAGTTTCAATGTGCTTCAATGCTAGGTTATTGATTTGCATGTTAAACAAATTAAATATTAACTAGCATTTTCAGGAAAAAAGAAAATGACCCGAACCACATGAGGGTTAACGTTAGTCACTTGTAGCGCTAGAGTGTTTCATCTGTCTCGTGACGGTGTGTGTCGCAGGACTCTGGTTCTGCCCTGTCAGTCGTTCTGCGAAGCGGCTCGTGAGGGATGTGAGCCGGTGCTGCAGATGTTTAACGCGTCCTGGCCGGAGTTCCTGCGCTGCTCTCAGTTCACCAACAACACGGGAACGAACGCCGAAAACACGGCGCTCTGCTACACGCCTCGACACGCCAGAGGAAAACTCTGTGAGTGCTCGTCCGGCGCTGGAATCACGCTTGGAATGGTGATGTTCTGATCGCTTGTCTTCTTTTTTTGTGATTTTTGTCTTAAGCTGCTTGTGGAGGAAGCGATCACTTCCTGTGTGCGACCGGAATATGCGTCCCCCTGAAACTAGTGTGCAACGGATACAACGACTGCGACGACTGGAGCGACGAGGCCGACTGCAGTAAGCGTGTGCTTCTCGTTTCTTATTTCTGCATCCTCACGTCTCAGATTCAGCCCAGAAGATTCGACATGGGATATTACATTTCTTGAGGGATTTGCTGCTGAGGCTTGGTTTTTCATAATAATCATAATAATTATTCAGAAATAATTAATAAAGCAGGATGCCCTGTTAAAAATATGATTTATTTAAACTGCAAACGTAAAGGGGTCATCGGATGCAAAATTCACTTTTACATGTTGTTTGAATGTAAATGTGTGTTGGCAGTGTGTGTACACAAGCACCCTATAATGATAGAAATCCACCCAGTGGTATTTTTTTAACCTCTATAAATAATATCGCCCATTTCAAATCAGGCCATTCTCTGATTCTTGCCCGTGTGACGTCACACAGACCAAGGCCACACCCACGATAGTTGATTGACAGGCCGTCTTACCTTAGACCCGCCCTGAGTGAGCTGTGAAGCTGTATATATGTATGTATGTATGTGAAGTGACTATAAGGGTTTTTTAATTCATGTTTGCAAATCGTCTTTCTTAATAATGTGCTAGTTAGCAAGTTTTGCGGCTAAAGTAAACAGGACGGCTCTTCACAGAAGAGAGGGGCGGGGTGAGCAGAGCTCATTAGCATTTAAAGAGACATGCAACAAAACGGGTTACTGTGTGCAGAGCTGATTTTGACAAGGTAAAAAAGGTGTTTTACACTACCAATGAGACATTGTAACCAAAGTATGGTATCGACTTTTCATTAAGACTCTAAAGTATCATATCAGCTTGTGAAAAATGGGCATCTGATGACCCCTTTAAAATGATAGTGACAAATGAAGGAGAAGAGTTTATACTTGATTTTTTTTGACAAGAAATCCTCACTCATAGCTCCCCCGAAAAGGTTCCTCGTCTTCTCCTGATGTAATTTCAGAATTAAGACGTCCTTCAAAACGGCTGAGTTTGATCGATATCCGGGTCAGACACGTGTGCTCACAAATATGCATCGCACGCACATGTGCACTAAAGCAGATGCACAGTGTTAGGGAAAGTTACTTTCAAAAGTAATTACAATATTGCATTACTCCCTAAAAAGTAACTAATCGTGTTTCTTAGTTACTCTTTATGGAAATGAATGTGTTACATTACCTTTATGTTTCTTTTGTGTTACTTTGTCTCATCTGGGCTGGGCTTGCTTGTTTTTTTTTGTTTTTTTAATGAAACGTTTTTGGCAAATATTAAAGCCCTTTGAAATGAATGAGCCTCAGGCTGAAGGAAATGTAAATTCATGTCTGTACAGTAGAGGGCGCCGCTCAAACAAACCTTTCAGCTGTGCCAGTGTCGCCAAGTCTGCGGTTTTCCCACAGAATTGGGCTACTTTCATACATGCGGGTTGTTTTCATGTCCACAGGTTGAAGCGACCCCAATAATGTAATATTTAGCCCCTGGAATGCTAATTTTTCCCACCTAAAAATGTGGGAACCGTGGTACCCGCTTCGAAGTGGGTTTGGGCTAGTTTTGAGTAGCAATTGGGTGGGTTTTGTTGTGAAAACCTGTCAACCCTGAGCCACACTGACATTCTGGATTGCATGAAGAACAGGACGCAGGTGAAGAAAGTTCAACACTACAAACAAATGTTCATCTAAAGTCATTTTTGCTCATTCGTATGGTTGAATTGGATCACTGAAGGTCAGCAGCAAACACACTGATTAACAAAATGGGATTAAATACATAAAGGATATTTCTGTTATATAATTATTGCAGGTGTGTGTCATATTCAGTACATTCCACTGTTTTGATTCACTTAGAGGAATACTGATTCTGTTTTTGTGTAAGATGAGTGAATGCATGTTGGCATTTAGAACTACAGTAACATCATGTTCACACAGCACACACAACACCTCTGCACTTACTCCTGATTTCTCTCAACATGGCAACACAAGAGCTGTCAGTCAATACATGGGGAAACAAAGTAACTGGAGTTACTTATTTGAAAAAGTAACTCTGGTATTTTCTTGTAAATTCAAAAGTAACGCATTACTTTACTGGTTACTTGAAAAAAGTGATCTGATTACGTTGCTCGCGTTACCCCCGCACTGCTGACATGTACTGTACTAGCCCTCCTAACAGTGCAGTATGTGTGTTTTGCACCCACACATTGAAGAAGCACACGTCGTCATTCATTCACTGTGATCCTCTCATTGTGTCGTTTGTCCAGCTTGTTCAGATGGTCAGTATTTGTGTGCTACCGGCCGCTGTATCAGTTCTGATCTTCTGTGCGACGGCTACGACGACTGTGGCGATCTGAGCGATGAGCAAAACTGTGGTGAGTTCTTACATTTGCAATGCTTCATTTGGATTCACAATTGAAATCAGATCAAGTAGGGCTGTCAAAGTGTTAACACGCATGTCGGCTTGTTAAAGATAGGAGTGTGTAAAGAGGACAGACGCAGGTGTCTTTGTGCTGCTGGGTCTGAACTCTAAAGTTACCATCAGTCAAGAAAGTTCTACTACCAATGAAGAAATTTAATTTAAGGCATCGATTGTAACTACTGTCCCCTTTGTGCTGCGCTGTAGTGTGTGACCCGGCGGAAGAGCATCGCTGTGGAGAAGGACGCTGTATTCCTCGAGACTGGCTCTGTGACGGAGATCACGACTGCCTGGACAAAAGTGACGAGCTGAACTGCTGTGAGCTGCTGCACACACACACACTGTAGAGCGTTTATAACCCTGCAGGACATTAATGTGTGTGTGTGTGTGTAGCGTGCAAGTCCCAGGGTTTAGTGGAGTGCAGGAACAAGCAGTGTATTCCCAGCGCCTTTCGCTGTGATGGTGAAGATGACTGTAAAGATGGCAGTGATGAAGAGAACTGCACACAACAACAGAGTGAGTACAAACACACCCACACACACGTTTGTTTCTCACTAGTGCGTTGACGAAATATTTCACAATGGAAGTGAGGACATTTGGTCCTGACAAGTATAGTCAAAACAGGCTCCTCTGATCAGTCAGCTGTTGTTCACATCTTTCTCTCTCTCTCTGTCTCTCAGCTCAGGGTTCGTGTCCTCCGGGTCAGTCCAGTTGTACTTCAACCTCCTGCTCCTCTGGCTGTCATGGAAACGTGTCATGTGACCTGCGGAACACTGGCAACAACTGCAGTGAGTGAAACAGCTGACCCCTGACCTCTGGCTGAACACAGAGCGCTGCAGAGTTTCACATGATTTACTGGCAATTAGTTTAGTCAAACAGCAAAAAACTTGTGTTTATATGATGCAACTGGAAAAATGTGGATGTCTTGTAAAAACACATTATTATTGTGTGTGTGTGTGTGTTTGTCAGGTGGCTGTGAGCCCATCTCTCTGGAGATCTGCATGAATCTGCCCTACAACTCCACCCGCTTTCCCAACTATCTGGGTCATCACTCTCAGAAGGAGACGTCCGTGAGCTGGGAGTCCTCGCTCTTCCCTGCGCTCGTTCAGACAAACTGCTACAAATATCTCATGTTCTTTGCCTGTACGGTGCTCGTGCCGATGTGTGACCCTGTGACGCAGCAGAGAGTGCCGCCCTGCAGGTTAGCCTGTGTCACTGTGTGTGTGTGTGCACCTTTATAATGATACAGAATTGACATTGACGGCCAAGTGTGTGGGTATCAGGTCTTTGTGTAGGAATTCAAAGGAGCGATGTGAATCAGTGCTTGGAATTGTGGGATTGCAGTGGCCTGAGGATACAGACTGTGCTCAGTTTCCAGAGGAGGGTCAAGCGAATAGTTCCTGTTTGCTTCCTGACCCGGATGTGAACGGTCAGTGCGCAGTCGAGATGATATTTATGTTTGAACTGTTGGTGGCGCTGGAGGGTTTGAGAGCACAAAATTACCAGCAGAAACGTTCAAATCCTCCCCATCGATGCGCCAAACGTCACTTGATTTTAACCTTACGCTTCTATTGGCTGCCGTCGGAAAAGATAAAGGTTCAACAGATACACATATATGGAGAGAAGTATTGGGACTCCTGATCTTTACAGCAGCCAGGGGCGTTAATGACATCTCATTCTAAATACATCGATTTTAATATGGAGTTGAACCCCTTTGTTGCTATAACGGCTTCCACTTTTCTGGGAAGGATTTCCACTAGGGCTGCCCCCCGATATTTGGCTAACCGTTAGTTGACGAGAAGAGGCTTGGTCGACCAAACCTGTATTAGTCGCTGAGTCGCATAAAAAGAGTCTGTGACGGACAGGTCGTCTATGTGTTAATACAGTACTTTGGACAGGACATCCAAATGCTCACCTATCATTCATCGACCTCAAATATGGCTTTTCATCTAAAATATGTTAGTAGCAACTTTACATGGCAGCTCAATCTAATGTTACCCTAGAAAAATGTGTGTGTGGAGTGTGTATTTTTTGCTCATACGGATAAAAATAACACATCTGTAAAGACTCTACGTTTATTTGTGTGCACTCACAATAACAACGAAACGTTGTACTTTTGTAAAATAATGAAAGCAAACAGGATGCGCTTTCTACCGTCTCTGTGAACTTGAGTGCAAAACTTCAAAACTCCATGTATACTTGACTTACAGACGTGAAAAATATATCTATAGAGAGTCTGATGTCTACTTTTAAATGAACCAATTCAAATGAAAAACAAATATTCTCAGATTATGTAAAACACATACAGGCGCATCACTACTGCGGAGATGACAAGTCAGTGCCGACTTCATCTCTTAAGCCGAAAACAAAGAAAGCACCGGTTTATCAATAAGTTATTAAAATGTTATAAAAGTTATAAAAATCTCCTTGCTGTTTTTCCCGGACACATTCATAATCATTACTTCTGCCGGTGTGCTGTGGCAAGCTTTTATTGCGTCTTATTAGGCAATGTAGGCAATTAAAGGCTCATTAACATGCGACTAATAGTCAACTAATGCTTAAAATGAACGACTACTAGTCGACCACAAAACGCTTTAATTTCGACATGAATCTGGAGTGTTCCTGTGGGAACTTTTCCCCATTCATCCAGCAGAGCATTTGTGAAGTGAAAAAAAAAAAGTTATCATTCTCCAAACCCAGACTCGCCCATCAGACTGAGTGATTGGTCAATCCATAAAACGGGTTTCTGCTGCTCCAGAGTCCAGTATCTGCATGCTTCACACACTCCATCCCACAGTTGGCATTGCTCTTGATCATGTGTCATCATGCATCTGCTCGGCCATGGAATGACCATTTGACAATTTTTTTGTTGTTGTTTTTTGTTTTTTTTTTAACAAATGTTTGTAAATGCAGACTGCTGTGCCCGTGACAATGTGTCTGATTGAAACACCTAAAATCCATCATTCAGAGGTGTGTCCCAATGCTTTTGTCCATATAGTGTACGACAAATGCACACGTCATCAAGTCGCATTTATTTCTATTCCACTTCGTACAATAGAGATTAAATAGCTTCACGGTGATAAACAGGAAGTTAATGTTGCAAAATTCATCAATTAAGAAACAAATTCAATTTCAGCTGTTTCATTATTCAGATCAATTCATCGAAAATCATTTAATAAGCTGAAAACTAGACAAATATTTCCTGAGTTTCTTACGAGGGTTGGTGATCATTGTTTGTGTGTGTTTAGAGTGCTCACCCAGTCACTTTAAGTGTCGCTCGGGAAGATGCGTCCTCTCATCCAAACGCTGTGATGGACACACAGACTGTGATGACGACAGCGACGAGGAAGCGTGCGGTGGGTGAAAAACACACACACGTGACACGATAGACAGCATTATCCCGCTCACAAACAAACAGTGTTTCCTGCGTGTGTCTGTCAATAGGTTGTGCGGAGCGGGGATTGTGGGAATGTCCCGGAGACAAAACCTGCATCCATCACAACATGATCTGTGACGGCTTTCCTGACTGCAGCCAACAGGAGGACGAGAAGAACTGCTGTGAGTGACAAACACACACACACACACACACACACACACAGAGTTCAGCAGTAGTGTATGTTCATGTGTGTGTTTGTGTTTTCAGCTGCGTGCAGCAGTCATGAGATGGAGTGTAATAATCATCAGTGTGTTCACCGATCGCTGTGGTGTGACGGCAGGAGACACTGCTCTGACAGCTCAGACGAGTGGAACTGCGGTAAGATAAGCTGAACTCCTGGTGGAGATGCAAATCGTTTGATCAGTAAGCGATGGCCGGCTCACAGAGCGTGTTGTGTTTGTGTCCAGTGTCTCTGTCTGACGAGGGTTTTGTGATGGTGCGTAAGGCCGGCATGGAGTATCGGGTGTGTGCGGACGGATGGAGCTCCAACCTCAGCAGCGTCGCATGCACACAGATGGGTTTAGGGTAAGGTCAGTACACACACACACACACACACACACACACACACACACACACACCTAAAACATCTCAGAGGCTAAAGCACTGCTCATGTTCCACTTTTCCATGTGTACACTCTTCAGATGAACACTGATCCATATATCTTAAAGATCTTTCTCTGTCTAAATATATTAATGGTGCTGTTACTGCTGCTGTGATTTGCAGTGATTAATGAAGGAAATTCTGCCTGCTAGTCTCTCCTGTACTAACAATATTTACCAGTCATTTGTTCAAATTCGAGTCTTGTGTGTGTGTGTAGTTCTCCTCTTTCTGAAGATGCGGTGCTGGACGTGTCCTCTGCTGCGGGACGGAGGCGCTGGCTGCATGTCGATCCGGACTGGAATCCACAGAACATGTTTCCACTACAGGCCCTGCTGGAAAAGAGAGGGTGTGTGTGTGTGTGTGTGTGTGTGTGTGTGTGTGTGTGTGTGTGTGTGACCTAGCTGTGCATTTGGGAACTAAGTGACTAAATCAAATGTTCACTACCTATTAGCTACATCTGACCAAACACTTCTTTTAGGCTCATTAAAGTCTAAACAATGCTGTGGGTTGTATTGTAGTAGGAGTTTTAACGATGTTCAATTTGACATTAGCAAGTATTTAGATTCATTCAAAACACCTACAGATTGCAGAGCACATATTACGTGAAGTCTGGACTATTGCACGTACGCATTAACAGTGTGTTCTTTCACTGCATGATTCAGTCTATTAAAATACATTTACAATGATCACAAATTCAAGACATGGGAACAGAAAATGTATAGATTTATTCCACTTCATATAGTTAATCAATATCACATGAAGAGTGCCGTTTTCTTCTCCAAAAATGACCATGATTACAAATGTGACATTTTTTACAACAGTTCAATAGACAAGAATTAAGACAGTTACGTTTTAGACACCATATCGCCTGTTTTTGCTCTATTTTCCCAACAAAAAACATTCCAAACACAGACACAGCACTGTTTTGCGAGTAACATGATTGTGTTTCGTTCCTGAATGAATCAAGCGTTTAAATGATTCGGTTCAATCACAATGACTCACTTATTAACAGTGAGTTTCTGCTGCCTGCTGGCAGTTTTTAATTCCACACTTAAAGTATCTTTTCATTATTGAAATAATTTTAAATATCAGTATTCAACGTTTTATGTTTAAAATATCAAAACATTATTTATGCATTTGTAACTGCACATTAAACGCATTCATGAGCTGCATTAAACAGTGTGTAAACGCATCTAAACGCCACTTCAGATGCAGCTTCTGTGTTTCCTCTGCATTGCAAAGATGAATTTTGTTGATACTGATTTAATTTGCTTGGTAACAACACAAATGTAAGGATTTGACTCAAAAGATAATATGCACTTTTAGAAAAAAAATGGCTTTTTAAAGGTTAAAATGCCCATAAAATGCCCAAAAAAATCAATTTAAGCTTATTGGAAAAGATTAATTTCTATCAGTGTGAACTGACCACACAGAACATGAAGAATATCAAAAAATGTAGTCTTAAGATACCAGCACAATAACACACTCAACCAAAGTTAAGATCCCAGAAAATATCGAGATTTTTTTTTTGTCAGTATCACACACACACATATTATAGACATTTGCTTGTAATAGTTATCAGTGTGGGGGAAAGTTACTTTTAAAAAGTAAAGCAACTTTTTTGTACTTTTATTGGGCGACTTTAACACTGTTGCCATGGGTTGGTTTTCATGTCCACGGGTTAATAACATCATATTTTAGCCCCTGGATTGCGAGGTTATCGGGAACCCTGACAAAAAAACATGTATTTTACACCCCAGAACTCAAACCTACTCCCGATTTCTCTCAACATGGCGACACGAGAGCTGTCAGTCAATACATGGGGAAACAAAGTAACTGGAGTTGCTTATTGGAAAATGTAACTGATACTTTCTTGTAAATAAAAAAGTAATGTGGTAATGTACTAGTTACTTGAACAAAGTAATCTGATTATGTAACACACGCTACCCCCAACACTTGTCACTGAGAAGAGCTCGTTTAGAGACTGTGTGTGTATGAGTGTGTTTTACTGCACACACACAACAGAAGCAAAAATATATCACACTCCATGTTAAATGTGTTTGGAATGTCAATCCATCAGACAACACTGATCATCATCATCATTTCCTGTCTGTAGGCAGAGCTGCCCGTCATACAGGAAGATCTCACTGAAGTGCACAAGAGACGGTGTGTATGAGTGACACACACAAACAAACATTTCCGCTGGCCATCACACACTGTTTCGTCCTTCATTCTCTCTGTTCGTCCCTCCGTGTTTCAGAATGTGGTCGTCGGCCTGCTGCCCGGATGGTGAAGAGGATTCTGGGAGGCCGCACGAGTCGTCCGGGCCGGTGGCCGTGGCAGTGCTCTCTACAGAGTGAACCCAGCGGACACATCTGTGGCTGTGTGCTCATCGGAAACAAGTGGGCACTTACTGTAGCGCACTGCTTTGAGGGGTGAGAAGCGCACACACACGCACACACACATACACTGCACACATGTTTGTTTTTGTGAATTGTGGGGACTTTCCATAGACTTCTATAGTTTTTATACTGACCAGACGATATTGTCTATAGCCTGCAGTCCCCACAATGTCAAAAATTTCAGGTTTTACTATCCTTGTGGGGACATTTGGTCCCCACAATGTAGCAAAAACAAGTACACACACACACACACATACACTACACACGCTTGCATGGTTTTCTACCCAGCATTCAGTTTAATTGAATCAACACTGAACTGAGTTGATCTGAATAATGGCACGATTGTCTTGAAAGTTGTGTAGCGTTAACACTGTTGTTTTCCTGTTTATTACAGTGAAGCTGCTTTGAATCAATCTGTATTGTATAAAGCGCTATAGAAATAAATGTGGCTTGACCGGTCCGTTTTATCGTGTGCAGGCGTGAGAGCGCAGACGTGTGGAAAGTGGTTCTTGGCATCAATAATCTGGATCACCCGTCTCCGTACATGCAAACACGGCGCGTCAAAAGCATCGTCGTGCACTCGCGCTACAACCGGGCGGTGGTGGACTACGACATCAGTGTGCTGGAGCTGGAGTCTGAGGTGGAGGTGACCAGCTACGTGCGTCCCGTCTGCCTGCCCGGCCGCGGTCAGCTGCCGAAAGCCGACAAATACTGCCACATCACGGGCTGGGGACACGTGGGAAACAGAAGTGAGTGGAGCATACACACACACACACACACACACACACATGTGAGGGGTTGAATGGTGACAGAATGAACTTGGATTTACTGGACTATTCAGTGACTAGATATGCTGATACTAGTAGCGTTCACAGATCTGTAGTCGGGCAGCTCTTTCCCAGCACTGACGCTGATGTGGCATTGATTTATGTGGTAGACACTGGTGGTTTTCTCTTGCAGCCAGTGATGCAGCAAATGAAGAACAGAGCTGAGTAGCAACGGATTACATGTAGTCTGGATTACATGATCAGATTCCAGAAATTTCATACATTTTTAAAGGATTACTCCACTTCAAGAGTAAAAACATTTCGGATCATTTACTCATCCCCTTTGTCATCCAAGATGTCATTCATGTCTTTCTTTCTTCAGTCACGAAGAAATTAAGTTTTTTAGGAAAACATTCCAGGGTTTTTCTCCATCTAGTGGACTTCATTGGTGCTCAACGGATTGAAGGGTAAAAATGCGTGTTACGCACACAAACTCTGTGCACTCCGGTTCATGTCGGTTAGTGTATGTCGAAAAACTCCCATCTCATTTTCTCTTCCAACTTTAAAATTGTCCTATATCACTGTTTTACCTTTTTTGTTAAGGGTGTTTGATCTTCTTTGCATGTTCACTTTGTAAACACTGGGTCGGTACTTCTGCAGCGATGTAGGATGATTCTGAAGTTGGAGGAGAAAATGAGATGGGAGTTTTTCCACATTCCCTAACTGTCCTGACCCGGAATACACAGAGTTCACATGCGCATCGCAGAGCTGGACAAGATGAGCTTTTGTGGTTAAAAAGTATATAAATTGTGTATATATTTTCACCAGATAAGACCCTTATTCCTCGATTCAGATCATTTAGTGTCCTTTGAAGCTGCACTGAAACTGCATTTTTACCCTTCAATCCATTGACCACAACTGAAGTCCATTATATGGAGAAAAATCCTGAAATGTTTTCCTCCAAAAGCTTAATTTCTTTGCGACTGAAGAAAGAAAGACATGAACATCATGGATGACAAGGGGGTGAGTACATTATCTGTACATTTTTATTTTGGAAGTGGAGTAATCTCTTAAATACTTGTAATCAGACTGCATTTACTTTATTATTGATTATATGATTACATTTCATCTTCTTAGTAAGCTTTTTATTTTGATTTCATGATTTTCATTGTCATCTTATAATGATTTATTTTAATTTGACATTTTGATGATTTAATTATTAGCCTTTAATTAAACTCCCTGCGGTTTCTTCACAAACACTACCTTGATGTCATTTTTAAAGCACTTCACGTTGTTAATAACGAATGGAAAGTATTTTCTTTTTCTCTGTATTTTTATATCAGTATGGTACAAGATTGTCCTATTTAAATCAATGTGATTAAACAAGTTAGGTCAAAAGTAATCTAAAAGTAGTCTGATTATATTAGCTAAATGTATAATGTAATGGATTTCATTACTAACTACAACTTTGTGTTGTGTAATATGGAATCAGTAATGGACTACAGTTTATAAGTAATGTGCCCATCACAGTTGATGGATGTGTGTGTGGAAGAGTGAGTCTGTCCTGCTGCATTAGACTGAATGTGTTGCCACAAGGGGGCAGAAAGGACAAATGGAAATATTGTGCTGCTCCACAAAATGCTGCAATATTCACTGTTACAGCCTGTGGAGCGTCTGCACTTCAGTGCAAAAATAATTGAAGTATCAGATTGGTACCAAAGTACTTCCTGCACTGAACTGATGTTTACACTCTAATCACATTGGTGAGCAGGTTGTGTCAGATGATCACGTGACTCAGCGTTCGTGCGTCTGTTCTCCCGCAGTGCCGTTTAAACTCCAGGAGGGAGAGGTGCGGATCATCTCTGTCTCTCAGTGCCAGTCTTACTTCGACATGAAGACCATCACGTCACGCATGCTTTGTGCCGGATACGAGGCGGGAACCATCGACTCGTGCATGGTGAGTGTGTGTGTGGGTTTGTGCTCATGTGACATCACGAGCGTGTGTTAAGTCTGTGTGTGTGTGTGTGTGTGTTTACAGGGTGACAGTGGTGGTCCGCTGGTCTGCGAGGAGGACGACGGCCGCTGGTCTCTGTATGGTTTGACCTCCTGGGGGTCTGTGTGTTTCTCTAAGGTCCTGGGCCCCGGCGTCTACGCCAATGTGACACACTTCACCGACTGGATCGAGAGACAGATTTACCTGCGCACATTTAACCTGCTGTAGGTGAACACACTCATGTATACACACACACACACACACAGTGCAAAAAATGTTTTTTGTACTTACTTTTGTCTTGTTTCCTGCCGAAAATATCTAACAATTCTTAAATCAAGAAGGATTTTCTAAACAAGTAAAAGTTATTGTCTTGTTTTCAAAAAAAAAAAAGAAGTCAAAATAAGTGAGTTTTTGCTTAGAACAAGCAAAATAATCTGCCAATGGGGTAAGTTTGTTGTTTGAAGGAGTAGTTCACTTCCAGAACAAAAATGTACAGATCATGTACTACCTGTTGATATTCATGTCTTTCTTTAACCCGAAACACTTGTCTTGTCTGTCTGCGTGATCTGTTTTTTCCAGATCAGTACAGTTAGGACATTGGTCTCAATTCCTGGAGGGCCACAGCTCTGCACAGTTCAGCTCCAACCCTAATCAAACACACCTGATCCAGCTAATCGAGGTCTTCAGGATTACTAGAAACTTCCAAGCAGGTGTGAGTTTGGAGCTGAACTCTGCAGAGCTGCGGCCTCCAGGAATTGAGTTCGAGACCTCTGAGTTAGAGTATGTCGAAAATCATTTTCTTACCCAACTTCAAAATCACCCTACATCACTGCAGACCCAGTGTTTACAAAATTAAACATGCAATGAAGATTGTTTGTTTACGTGACAGTGTTTTCAGCCAAAAATGGGAAACTTTTTTTGCGTTTTGCCTGATGGTTTACAAAACAACAGTGTTTTGGGGACTGAAAACGAGTTTAAATTGCTAGTTTTTGAAAGCGCCACCATTATCGTTTCCATGTAAAAACACCCTACGGGAATCTTTGAAAGCGGTGACGTTGTGTGCGTGTGCAGTACGTGTTGATTTTAAAGGCGAGCGCAAACAAACAGAGCGCCAGCTACTGGCCTGGCGTACGCAATACAGCGTTTTTGTTTACGTGAAACTTTTTAAAAACGCAAAGGAAAAACTTTTTTGTTTTTGACTACATCGTTGTTGTGTAAACGTAGCCTAAGATTGGAAACAAGACAAAAAAATAAAATGAGAAAAGCTTTTTTTGCAGTGCACACACACACACACACACTCTCTCTCGTACACTTTCACTTACAGTCACATGCACACACACACAAACATACATTAACACAACTACACACACTACACATACACTGCTTACACACTGTACACTCACACACAGCTGGAGATGAACTGCGCTTGAACAAGGACAAGAAGACGTCTGTGAACCTGCTACACTGATCATTCCAAAAAGAGTGTGTGTGTGTGTGTGTGTGTGTGTGTGTTTTGGACTGTATGACAGGCGTCCATCACATCGTCTCCATCCATCAGCAGCGCCTCCGGTCGTGTTTCAGATGCGCTTACACCAGATGTGTTCACTATCAGGCGGCTGCTGTAAACATGTGGACAGTAACACTAACAAGATTCTCTTCAGACTGTGACAGTAGTTGAGCTGAAACAGAAACACACTGTTTGCGCTAACGCCAGCTAAAGCAGCCCTTATAGACTCGAGCTGCGTTATATATTGTGACTCGTTTCGGAACGAAAACCACGCGAGAATTCGAGCTTCTGTTGCGTGAAGCGTCTGTGTTCACATACTTCAGAAACAGAATCACATTTTGTTCACTTGTAAACATCACAGATTGAAACAGACACTAGTGTGTGTGTGTGTGTGTGTGTGTGTGTTCAGCCTGTTTCACACTTCCTGCATCTGCAGCACGTCGGCAGAACAGCAGCGATCATCGGTAGACGTTCACTTCCACTGTTCTTGCTGCGTTACAGAAACGTACCTGATTTCTGTTACTACATTTATAAACAGCCATAATGACCTTGATTGTCATAAAAATCAGTTCACGTGAGGAGGGGAAACGGATGATGTTTGATATGTCAGGAATCTACCCAGAAGTCAAAGCGCAGCTGTAAAGTGAATGGAGTTTGTGTGTCACTGCAGACGTCCAGTGTTTTGTCTCTGCCGTTTTGGGATTGTGCAAACGGGTCCGTCCGCGGTGTGTCGGTAGGCGCCGCTCGTGCTGCAGGTGTGCGACGGTGAAACGGGCTTCACTATTTTACACCAGGTCAAAGGGCTCCTGCTGCTCACCTTCGTTTCCTCTCTGCGTTCTCTCTGCTGCTATTGGTTGGTTCTGTAAATGGGCGGGACCTTCGAAACCTCTCAACCAATGATATTCTCTGATGGTTTGTGTCGTCGGTGTGTTTCTGGGATTCTCTCAGACGGATGCTGTGCTTCTCCTCTCGTGTGATCAGCCTGTTCGTGTTTTATTGTTGTCGTTCTTCGTATGACCGTATGTCACGAGCTTCTGCTTTCAGTGCAACATTCCGTCTGTTTTCATTTTTTAAAGAATATTTTTCTACTGATTTTGTGCACATAAAGCAGTAAATCTGAATTCTGATGTACTATGTTTTTAATGCTCTGTAAATACAGTTCACATTTGTGTAAAAATGCGCATTAAAGATTTCTATCCATTATGTTAACGGGTTGTTTCTGCTTTAGAGGTTCGTCGTTCTGTCTTTAATCTGAGTCTGTCCTCCTGTTTCTGGATTTACTCTGAGATTTGGTCCGGATCAAACAAACTTTATTCTTACATATCTCTCTATGTAAATATTTTTGCAGGGAAAAAAGGAAAAGTGAAGTAGTTTAATAGCAGCATTTTAAGGCTAAATTTAGACTTAATATTTCATATTCCCTCTGAATGTGATTTTGAGGAGGGCCAAACCTTATCAGATTCCTTTTTTCAAGTAACTAGTAATGCATTACTTTTGGTAACACTTTAGAATAGGGTACACTTATTCACTTTTAACTACGACTTTTCCCTCAATAAATTCATAATTTCCTGCTTTTTAATAGTTAGTAAGGTAGCTGTTAAGTTTAGGTATTGGAAAGGATTAGGCATGTAGAATAAGGTCATGTAGCATAAGCCATTAATATGTGCTTAATTAGTACTAATAAATGGCTAATATTCTAGTAATATGCATGCTAATATCAACTAGTTAAGAAACCGTAAAATAACGTGCTACCTTACTTTTTATATAAGATATATAGAAATATCAGATAGTTTTTTCAAATAAGTAACGCCAGTTACTTTGTTTCCCCATGTATTGACTGACAGCTCTTGTGTTGCCATGTTGAGAGAAATCGGGTGCAGAGGTGTTGTGTGTGCTGTGTGAACATGAAGTTACTGTAGTTCTAGACTAAATATTAACATGCATTTACAAAACACACAAAAACAATCAGTATTCCTCAAAATGAATCAAAGGAGTGAAATGCAAACTCAGAATATGGCACAAACCTGCAATAATTAAATACGTTTAAAACACAAATAAACTTAATGCATTTACTCCCATTTTATTAACCAATGTCTTTGCTGCTGAATTTCAATCCAATTCAACCATACAAATCATAATTCAACCTATTCTTCATTCAATGCAGAACAGCAGCACAGCTGAAGAGGTTTGTTTGAGCGGCGCCCTCTACTGTACAAACACGAACTTACATTTCCTTCAGCCTGAGGCTCGTTCATTTCACTTTTGGTGTGGAAGGGCTTTTACATTTGCCTAAGATAGAACTTTATGTTAAGAAAATAAATAAGCAAACCCAGCCCACATGAGAAAAATAACACATTATTTTCCGTAAAGAGTAATTAGCGCGAATAGTTCCTTTTTTGGGGAGTAGCGCATTTTTGTAATGCATTACTTTCAAAAGTAACTTTACCCAACACTGTAGGGTACATCGGTACAATTGCAGAAAAATATACAAGTTTGTATTGAATGGAGCAACAGATTTTGTGTGAAAATAAATCATGCAAGTCGTTTATTTTGTTTAAAATTCTTGTAAATGTATGAGGTGGCAAGGGGGGTCTTTTACCCCACACGCGGGGTAAAAGCCACACAGTATCGATACAAATACTTTAGCTCAAATAATGTTTTTTTGTTTGTTTGTTTTTTTTAAATAATTGTCTAAGTTAATACTTGTTCAAAACAATCACTTTAGCAAAGTTTGTACTATTTTCTACGTATTTTGACAAAAGAATGAATTTTTGTTCAATAAATACAGCCTACTGTCAATAAAATATGTTAATATAAAACATAATTTAAAATACAGAAACAAAATCATTTTAAAATGTAAAGATTGTGGAAGCATTGAAGGAGATTCCATAGATTTACAGTAGTAACAACCAAGGCCGGTTCTACGCAGGGGCAAGAGGGGGCAGCGCCCCCTCAAATAAATGTCTTGCCCCCTCAAATCAAAAATTTTGAAAACTTGAGAAAGCACATGTTAATATACTCACAAAATGGATATATTACAAGTTGACAAAATTATCTGCGGTAGCGGAAAAATCCGCCGAAAAAGGGACAGTACACAATACGGTATTAGATTTTCCTCATGTCTCTGTCCCTCCGCTGTGTGTAT
This sequence comes from Labeo rohita, assembly GCF_022985175.1. Lineage (NCBI taxonomy): Eukaryota > Metazoa > Chordata > Actinopteri > Cypriniformes > Cyprinidae > Labeo > Labeo rohita. Next base: position 544,185 of record NW_026129821.1, on the reverse strand, counting down.
TCATTCACAGGCTGCAGCGCACGCACACACGCGCAGACACACACACTCCTCCCCTGAGCCCTCGGTAAACATCCACTCACCGTCCGTATGCAAATGAGTCAAGACGCAGGCTAACGTAGTGTTGTGTCGGATTTCAGCGCGGTCACGGAGTGGAAAGACTTTGAAGAAGCTGCAGCGTTTTTATAAAAAAATATATAAAAAAAAAATAATAAATAAAACATATGATCTGTTCTATAGCCCATCTGCTTTTACTTAGTTTTTTTTATTATTCATAAGACAACCTTTCAATTTTGTAAATATTCTAGTTATAGTGTTAACACTAAACATTGGACGTCGGATAGACGTGCAGATCATGTCTATATTGGGTCCGTCGGTCCATGACCAATTATGGACATCTATTCGACGTCCAAACTAGGTCCACTATTTGGACGTCTATCCATTACCCAACTTGGACGTCATTTTGACGTTCAACATTTGATCTGGGTTTTTTTGGACGTCATTTGGACGTCTATGGCAGTTGCAGTAAATGTGTTTTACAAAATAGAGCCTATCAACATGATTATATATATGAATACAGATTATTTATAAACAAACAAGATTTATTATCTGTATTACTATTTATTTATTTGGTAGCCCATATGTTTTTTTTTTTTTGTTTGTTTGTTTGTTTTTTTTTACATTTTCCTGTTTTCCTTTAACAGTTTTTATTTTATTTAAAGTAGCCTATAATCAAGTTATTTATTTATTTTATTTTATATTGTATTATATATATATATATATATATATATATATATATATATATATATATATATATAAATTATATTTATATGAATTTATATATTTTATATTAAAAAAATCATGGTAGCCTAGCCTATCCACCTTATTCCTATCTTAAAAAGAACCAACAGCTGCAAAAAGTCAAGGACAGACAGCTCTCTATCAAGCTAGGCAACAATATAAGTTCTTTGATCAAGGAGGATTTCAACCAGGCAAAAACCAGTCAGCATCACTCTGATTGGCTGAAACGAGCACATCATCATAAACGCCACTCTGATTGGCCGAGGCAAGACGAGGCATTTGGCGGCTTGGCGCGAGTCAGAGCCGTAGTGTTCTGGACGGCACAGGTCTTCAGATCACTGGTGAACTCGTTTCCTAGAAATTGAAGCTAAGTTCGGTCAGCATTTATTTCAATGGCCATGTGTACGTATAGTCTTTGGCGTTATTGTCTTACAATAAAGCTGCGAATGGTCAAGGGTCACAGCACGCATTTTTTCGTCTTACATTAGCTTGTTACTTGTGCTAGCTACGGGGTTTACAGATAATGCAAGGTTGGTTGATGTTACCGTCTCTTAGTCACTTTAATCGTTCATGAAATTAACATTATACGTTTTATTGTAAACAGCAGGTGATAAGCATACAAAGGTGTAATGCATTTCCAGTTCAAACTGCTGAGCCAAACAAAGGTACAGGAAAATGAATACATGATACAGAAAACATGTCATCCACCCACTTGAAACATAGGACTACATAGAAGTTGTATAAAAATGACGTGTTAAGTCAAAATTTTATGTTGAAAAGATGTCCACAAACGACCACGTTTGGACTATAAATAGCCCTTGCATGGAGGTCCCACCAACGTCAACATTAGACGTGCGGTAGACGTCGAAAAAAAGACGTCGCCTGGCGTTACAAAACAACCCCATCAATGGACGGAAATTGGACGTCCAAAAATGACATGGAAAAGACGTCACTACGACGTCACATTGCGCAGTGGGTTAAGTCTTACTTTAGGTTAAACGTTTTTGAGAATTAGACCACCCAGCTAAGATAAATGTTATGTCGTTGATTGATAAAATCTGGATTAAGGATATTTTATTCTATTTTGTTTTATTTATTTAATTTTTATGTTTCAGTTTCCCCCCTGAGGGATTGCCACCTTATTGTGATCAGGGGTTTTGCGTGCCTCAGTGACTTTAAGAGCTATACCAGCAGGAGCTTAGTCTTCAAGTGGGACACCCAAGTTGGACAGGTCTGAAGGTAGAGGCCTGACAAAGTGCAATCCACTTCTCCAGGCTTTGGACACAGCTAACAACACAATTCAGCAAGGAAAATACTGTTACTATAAGCACAGGGGAAAAAAACAGTGCTCGAACATGATGTGTACACATGATGCCCCCTTCACATTTCAGACTGCCCCCCCCCATATGTGCCTGTCTAACCGGCCCTGGTAACAACAAAAGATATTTTATTATATGATATGATTAATATTATGTTTTTAAATATGATGGTTTCATTCTAAACATGGTGATTATCTCTAAGAGGACACCCAACAGAATATATGATATTTACCGTCTGAATCTAACCATGTCATGTCAACAAATGGAAAAATCAGCCATCTGTTAACTATCATGTTAATTATTGTGCCTTTTAGATTCAACAGCAGGGGCGATTTTACCCCAAATACCATACTTTTACATATTATTTCGTTATTTAAAAACTGCTGTTCTAATTATATTAAACAAAACTGAAAATCATTAAGAGGACCTTTGTCTCGAGATATATTGAATAATTTTAGCGATTCTCATTTGTTACTTAAATCTACATTATTTTTAAAAACATTAAGTATTAGATCAAGTAAGCACAGAATCCACTGCCCGCGATCGCGTCAAGCCTCAGACAAATTTGCACGTGCATCTTGAAAAGCCATTGTTTTAGAAAGTGCTATACCAAGTTTTGGTGTCATCTAGTGGTTAAGAGGAAAATAATATCAAAGACGCCTTTAGCCCCGTTGTACCCTAATATATACATTTTAAAAAAAATCTAAAGAAATACTAAACACTACATGCATGAAAGTAGCATAAGCAGAAGTGAATCATGTAATAGAGATGAACCATATGATGCATGAACAAGTGATCACATACTGTAAGTGTTATTAGGCTGATTTATTCTGGGGGTTCATGAACTCTCCGCCCCTGTGGAGGCTGTTCATACACACACACACACACACACACACAGGCAGCTCCTCCTGTGTGCAGACAGACAGACAGGTGTGTTCTTCACAGCAAATCATGTCCTCGTCAAGAAACTCATCGAACTTCAACCACACCAACAAGTTCGCGCAGCCTCCGTGGCGCGTCGCGCTCTGGTCGCTCGCGTTCGCGCTGGTTGTGCTGGTGGCCGTGACCGGGAACCTGATCGTCATCTGGATCATCGTGGCGCACAAGAGGATGAGAACCGTCACCAACTACTTTCTGCTCAACCTCGCGGTGTCTGACGTGTGCGTGGCCGCGCTCAACACGCTGGTGAACTTCGTGTACGGCGCGCACGGGGACTGGTACTTCAGCAGCGGATACTGCCGCTTCCAGAACTTCTACCCGGTGGCCGCGGTGTTCGCCAGCATCTACTCCATGAGCGCCATCGCCTTAGACAGGTGTGTGACACACACACACACACACACACGCTGACCTGCTCATTATTCATCCTTACATTAATAATGTGTCATCTTCATCAATGCTCTGCGTCTCTCGCATCATGTCAGTGTGATATGGGTTCAGTCCTCATGAATATCTGCAGATACTGATGATGCCATTTAACGTTCATACGGATCCATTTGTGCCAGAATTAAATGCCTGCTGGTTTAGTGACCTTTAGCTAATCATGAAGTCACTGATACTGCAGTAATAACCACAAAACACTTTTCAGGAGCGAATTAAAATCAACCATTTGAAATTTCCTAGCAAACATGTGTGTAGTGTTATCTGTAGCTGGACAATATGACGTCAATACTGTCTGTCATCAGCTAGTATGTAATTTAAGAGATATATGCTGCTAAATTACAGTTGTATTCTGTAGATGACAAAACAGCATTTTGCTGTTAATTTCAAAAACGGTGGCACACTGTATTTTTACAGTAAGATGCTGGCAACCACAGCTGCCAGTAGATTACCGTTTTTTTACAGGGAAATTTTTTACAGTGTAGTCATATCCCACAAATCTTCAGGCGTTTGAGATGTTGCAGAAGCCGCTCCAGAAATCAGCAGATTTGATGTGGCATGAACTCCTGCAACACAGCTGCCAAAATCACTGAACGCTTCTCAGCTCCAGTCCTCAGAACGTCTGACATCCATCACTGTGCAGCACTAGAAGCTGATGAGCTCAATCAGGTGATTTCATCAAATGCATTCTGGAACTCCAGGACTGGAGTTGAGAAACACTGACTGGTTTTGGCACGAATGGAATCGTGTATCTATTCGACTGCAATGACACGGCGCCCGTTACACTATTTCTCTGGATTTAAACATTCCTCAAAATATTTGGGATAATGTAAGTACTAGGGCTGCACAATTAATAGAATTTCTAATCATGATTACAGTTACAGATGCCACAATTACAAAAAAAGAATCCACTTACATTATTCTGCTTTCTTAAGATGGGTTTGTGTGTGTGAGAGAGAGAGTGTGTGTTTTTCCTACAGGTTATCTTAGTAAGTACACAAGTCAGCAAAATATAGAATACTGTTCTAGTGGTTTTTGAATATTTTAATCAAAAAATCTTCCATGTCGTGAGTATTGTTTTCAGCACTATTTTAGTTTTCACTGAGTATCCGTTTTAAAATCGATCTCTGCTTAATCGGTTATCGACCAATGCGTTCCAACCTAGTTATCAGTAAAATCCACTATCGTTCGACCTCTTTTTTGTGCAATGGAAAGATTCCGTGAATGTTACAGGTTTTTAATGAATCCATGAATGCTATTATTTTTCAAGAGTGCACCAACCCTGAGCGCAGGTGAAACACATCCAGGTCACTTCTTGTGTCACTTCCTCTTTGATCAGGTACATGGCGATCATCCACCCGCTGAAGCCCCGCCTCTCGGCAACCGCCACGACAGGCGTGATTGTGTGCGTGTGGATTCTGGCCGCGTTTCTGGCGTTTCCGCTCTGCTTTTACTCCGTAACCGAAGTGAGGCCGCACAGGACGGTCTGCTACGTGGCCTGGCCGCGGCGCGACGACGACGCCTTCTTGTGAGAGACAGACAGCTGTGGTCTTTATTGAGTGTGAATCCTCTGCTCCCTGTCACAGTCTGATCTGTGTGTGTGTGTGTGTGTGTGTGTGTTGAATAGATATCATGTGATCGTGGCAGTGCTGGTGTATCTTCTCCCGCTGGTGCTCATGGCTGCCACCTACAGCAGAATCGGACTCACACTGTGGGGTGGAGGATTTCCAGGACGATCCTCAGAAAACTTCCAGGATCAGCTGCAGGCCAAGAGGAAGGTGCTTGTGCTTCTGATGTGCCGTCTTCATTTAGAACCGCGGTTCTCAAGCAGGGGGCCGCAGGACGGCTTAAATGTATTTAAGTTAACAAACTCTGATGTTTGAATGGACAAGCAAAAGCATATAATGTGGTTCAGTGTTCTGGAGCTGAAATACACTGTATGCAATGTTCTGATCCAGAGATCTTGATCCTTTTCAGTGGAAGTCTATGGTGTGATTACTAGGGTGTGACTAGACAGGCAGTCTGAGACCAAAGATATTCCTCTCATCCTTTTCAGTGAAAGTCTTTGGGGTGGTATCTAGGGTGCTGTGTGGTTGCTAGGGCATGGCTAGGAGGTAGTCACTATTTATAGTCTACTTGCTGGTCAATTGAGCCCTAATTGAAGCCTCTATGACTTTCTGATCCAGAGATATGAGTGCACTTTTTTTGCCAGTGTCTATGGGATTTTTTGGGTTTTGAATGTCAGTTTTACAAAAGTCTGGTCAGTTAGAAAAGTCTGAAGGTCTGAACCAGCTTTAGTGCTAATATAGTGAAGAACATGCAAATTCTTGCATGAAACTTCTGAAATCATAAAACTGTGGATGAATAAATAATGTAATATACTCATACACTCCCAGTTTCTGTTTATAAACAGTTTGAGAACAAGCGGTTTTGTCGTAATTACAGCTGAAATACGGGTAATATTTTAGCCCATTTGAGGGCCCTTGAAAAAAAGGTTGAGAACCACAGGAGGACACCTGCAGTGGGATCAGGTGTGTTTCTCTCGTAACCCAAATGACACAACGCTGCAGAAGACTAGTTTGGGTTAGTTTAGAGTTAAGAGTGAGGAAAGCGTTCGAGTTGTTGTGTCTGTTTGCTGTTCTCAGTTGTGGTTTTGTTCATTAGTTTGTTTTCATCTGCTCGTTTTATTTAGTTTAACGCTGGTAAAACATGGAGTGTTTGTTTGTTGTAGCATTTTGTTTGCATTCACACGAGTTTTGTCTTGGTGAGTAACCAACTAAACTTTACTACAGTTTTCAGTAGTTTTACTGTTTTTGTGTAGCGAGTAACAGTACAGGTATGTGTTCGCATGTTATATGTTGCTCTGTGAACACACACTCTCCTGGACCGTCCTCTCGCTCATACAAGCGTTTGGTTCATTCAGATGTTTCATGTGAATGAACTAAATGTTCCAAAACTGTGCTGTATTTTTAACTATGAATTGTGCTTTCTTAGTTGTGTTCATATTTCTGTGTAGTTGTTGCTTTGTAGTGTGAATGACTTTATCTTGGGCAGCTTGACTGTAGTTTAACTGCTTTCATTTTGTATCTGTCTGCTTCTCTTCTGCTCTGGATTCTCTTCTGCAAGTATTTTTGTAAATGTAGACGGCCGCACAAGCGTGCGTATATGTGTTCTCAGTTTTATGGGCAAGCTTGTTGTGATGTTTTCGTAGGTTGTGAAGATGATGGTGATCGTGGTGGTAACATTTGCCATCTGTTGGCTTCCATATCATGTGTATTTCATCGTAACGAGCTTCAACCGGAATCTGAAGCGTTTCAAGTCGATCCAGCAGGTGTATCTGTCGGTGCTGTGGCTCTCCATGAGCTCCTCCATGTACAACCCCATCATCTACTGCTGCCTCAACAGCAGGTACCGCTCACACGCAGAAAACAGAGAAAAAGCACATCTGATAATATTAGCAATAATAATAACGTGGCATATTTCACAGAGAACATTTTTTATATAAATGCTGGAACAAAAATGTTAAAGTTAAGTTTACTGAACATTTCTGTGACATTATTAACGAGTGATATACAGTCTCATAATGTTAAGAGAAAACACTCAGAAGATGACAAATAAATGTTTAAATGATGTTATATTTTGGATGAAAATAAAGTATTTTAGGAACCTGTAAATAATGTTGGGGGAAAGCCACGGCCTAATGATCAGGGAGTCGGGCTTGTAACCGAAAGGTTGTGGGTTTGAGTCCCAGGTCCCATTATGGCTGCCCACTGCTCCGGGTGTGTGTGTTTGTTCACTACTGTGTGTGCACTTGGATGGGTTAAATGCAGAGCACTAATTCTGAGTATGGGTCACCGTACTTGGCCGCACGTCACGTCCTTTGTCCTTTAATCACCACAGGGAAACTGGACATGTCAATGTTTTATAAACACCTCAAAACAATCTTCCCACAATGTTTTTGTTACGTGGGCACTATTGTGATCTGTTTAAGATAATACGCTAGTTGACTGACACTGATCCAGTTGCAGCTTTTATTAAATTTAGAGTTTCCACCTTGTTAGATAGCAGTGGTAATGCTGACAGGTTTTACTCAGTCGTTGGCGTTTCTGCCGCAGGTTCCGCGCGGGCTTCAAGCGGGCGTTTCGCTGGTGTCCCTTCATTCACGTGTCGGACAGTGACGAGCTGGAGCTCCAGACCACGCGTTTCTATCACAACCGCCAGAACAGCCTGTACACGGTCACGCGCGTGGAGTTCTGCCCCGACGCTAACGCTAGCGCCGCCAGACGCAAGAGCTCCAGCACCAGCCGCCACAGCGGCCTCATGGGCCAGTCGCGGCCCTCCGCGCGGCCCTCGCTCAACGGGGGTCTCCACGGCAACCCTGCGAGCGGGAAGGAGCTCAGCTGAGAGACGACGACAGCGAAAGAAACGACACCTCCGTCACCAGCTATGTGTTCAACTCTTATAGAAAACAACTCACCGCACATATGAAACTGAGCACTTGGAGGACACACAGCGCCTGTTCATGTTAGGGGTGTTAAACTTTATTTGATGGTCCCCTTTAGATTTTCTGTTAACTATAATTGAGTTGGCTTGAGAAAGTCGCTTACTAAAATGCTATTTAAACGTACTATTCTTCTTCTTCATCTGAGACTAAATATTTTGACTGTATCTCCTCCTTCAGCCAAACTCAGCCCAGATCTTCAGACTGATCTGGTGAAAAAAAACGGCATATGCTGGTTATATATGATTTGATGCTGGTTTAAGCTGGTCCTTGACCAGCAACATGACCAGCTTAAACCATACATAACCAGCATATGCTGTTTTTCTCACCAGGGTGATCTGACTCGAGTTGCTATATCTTTTCTTTCTAACTGATCTGACTTACTAACTTACTGACAAAACTCCCAGAATCCTTTGAGACTCAATCAAACTTCCCTTCTATGTACTGTATTTCTAATCCATTTTAAACTCATCTATCTGTCTATCTATCACTAGCCAAGCCTAGCAAACTAGAATCATGCTAGTAGCTTGCTAATCATGTTAGAAACATGCTAACAATATGCTAGTAACTTGTTAATCATCTATCTGACAGACTGCAAAACACTGATGGTTTAAGCTTTAAAACTACTTTAAACTTCAATCTATTTCAGACCAAGAACCATCAAACTTTTAAAATCTTTTAAAACTTTTTTAACTTTTTTTTAAACTATCTGGTCAGGCTTGTTTATTTTTTGAGCCAACTTCAAAGTTCATCTTGACAAGTGTTTTTATCTAGTTAACTTTGCAACTGCATGTCAGCTCACAGTCATTGGAGTATTAGTAGACTGTTAGGTTAGGGTTAGTAGAATAAGTTGACATACTCACAAGTTACCTACAGACAAAAACAAGAATTTGTTATTTGTTAATTCTCTTTAACCTTTATTTCACTGATAAAAATTAAAAGAAAAGGTCTCCAGTGTCTTCACCGACGATTTTTATGGCCGCAAATTTGGGTCCAAAGAAAAATAAAAGTGAAGAGATTATAAAATATCCAAGTTAAACTGATGTGTAACATTGCACAGTAAGTAGGCAAATTGGACAAAGGTGAGGGTGACATGATTGGGCAAAAACAAGCATCCACTAAAGGTTTGGGTTGTGGTTCAAACTTAATGAGAGTCAAACTGTTCAAAAATATTGTTTCTCGCCACAAGACTGCAAGAGTTCAGGTCGTCTGCACATAACACTGTGATCAGATTCAGAATATTTCATTAATTCAGTGAAAACACTGGAACTTTAGTCCGTTAAAACACAAATGATAGTTTTTGTTGCATTTTACAAAATGTCTCAACTTTTTTGAAAACAGGGGTGTAGATACTTACGGTCAACAGAATGTCTAACGTCGACCATCAAAGTGAAGTGTTACCGGTAGGGTTAGGGTTAGGATTAGGGTTGTGTTGTAACGGGTTGTAACACTGTTACAGATTCACCGGTCAAGTAACTTCATTTGTTACGCTTTCATATTGGTAAGAGAGCTGCTTGATCACATTTGGATTTCTTCGCTCATATTGAGCACACTGTCCCGCGGCTGCACGCGTGTCCTCTCGCTCTATAGCTGCTTTCTTCCAAAACTGCATTTCGTGCAGATGTGTCACAGCAGTGCAATGAAGCCTGTGCTTAAATGCAGGAAATAAATGCATCCTTTGTTTCCTGGGCAATGAAGAACACATCAGATCCCTCACGGCCCAGACAGCGACGCTCGTGTCGTCGGTCAGGTTCACAAGATACGGTGTCGTACTATTGTATATAAGTGTGTGTCTTTCAAGCCTCTGAACCATCAGTCTTACACACCTGCTGAATGTTGTTGATGTAGGTTTGTGTCATGAGCCGTGTGCCGTGACCGGCAGCATAATGATAATAATAAAGTGCTGTGCTTCACCCATCTATCCTCTTCTCTGCGCTGTTCATAACTGTAGTGTTTGTAGCTCGGTTAGTGTTAGATCTGTATCCATAAGCTGTCTAAAAGTTAAGTGTAAAAGCAGCGTTTCTGTTAGTGGATTTGCGAGGGAACTGATTTTCTTCACTTTGATTCATCGATTCGTTGCTTCACTGGTTCTTTCATGTGTCTCTGATGAAGTCAAGCACTAAAGTGCAGCAGATGAATCTTGTGGCGTTTTTCCAGATGACAGGAGCGTCACTGACACACCAGACGCTGCGCAGACGACAATAACTCGTGTGTGTGTGTGACATGAGTCACTGCTGTCACAGTAACAGAACATTTATAAGCAGTTGCAACATGAAAAAAACTTGTTTTTATTAATTACTGTAATTCTGCTTCAGTCTAATTCAGGTAAGTGTGTGAGAGAGAAATATTTATGACAGTGAAAAGACACTAAGACAGAATGTCATTACACACACACACACTGGCAGGTTGGTGACTATAAATGGAAGTGGTTTGCGGGTCCGGTGATGTTCACACACACGGGCACTGGCGGCTCTGCACATGTCGTCCATCACACTTGTGGCACAGACAGCTGGACTATAAACAGGAATAAACGGATGGAAACATCAGTACTTTAAAACAAACAGGGTGAGTGACGGCTGACGTTACACACACCTTCAGCTCAGTGATTGAACATGTTCATCAGATGCTGTGATGAGCAGAACTCATGTGATTCACACACACACACACACTGATTCACACACACATCATGTGCTGCTGTGAGACACATCTGTGGGTGTGAATTAGTTGCTGCTTCTCTTCAGCAGGTGAGACAGACGTTCATTTTCTCCTGTTTGTCTTATATGTTTTGTCCTTCTGAACAGGAAATTGTGTTTTCAGGCTTTCATCACAGATTAATTGTTGACATGTACTTTACCATATTTGGGGGAAAAATCTGCATCTGATTGTAGAATTGAGTTAAATCTGACCAAACCGCCTCCTGTAAATTGAAGAAAATCCAAAACAAAAAATGTTGAATCCTGAACATTTCGACCGTTCAGAGAACATTCAGAAATGATGTTTTCAGAACTTTATCTTTTGAAATGTTGGCAAAACATTCTTAGAACAGATTTGTGTTAGCTGACCACGAAACAGTCTGGTTTATTCTGCAGCATCAGGTGTTTAGTTCACGTTAACACTACTAGTTAGTGGTTATTCATTCAAGTTAATAATATGCAGGACTGTACAATAATGAAGTTTCATTAGATTTGATTATTTTTACCCGATACGCATTCATGTAAACTTGATTTGTTTCATGATCATTCTTGAAATTCTGTTTCAGTTTAATATTTAAAAGGATAACATTGAGAATTATGTTATGAAGTATAATAACTGTAGGAAACGACTAGATTTAATGATTAAACTCTTTGTGTGTGTGTGTGTGTGTGTGCAGGTTTACGTGGGTCAAAGTTCACTTACAGATGTCTGAAGCAATGGCTGAGGAAAGACTTACGGCAGAACAAACAGAAACCTGTGAGAAACCAACACACACACACACACACACACACACACACACATTTCTGCCTTGATACTCTGAAAACACTTTAACGTAAGGTTTGATTTCTTAACATTGGTTAAGCATGTTAGTTGTGATGATCTAATGAACAGTACTTCTACAGCATTTTTCTAATCTTAAGTAACATACGTTTTAACATTTACGTTTTTACGTTTTTGTTTGTTTGTTTTTATTGGAAGTTGCATCTGTTCAGCACAAACAAACTTTAACGAACTGAACTAACATTAGCACACATGAATAAATGCTGTAAAAGATTCATTTTAGCTAATGCAAATGTTAACAAACCTTACTGTAAAGTGTTAAAGATACAATCACACACAATATACTGTATGTGTGTGTGTGTGTGTCTTTTTCTCAGGTGAAAAAACAACATCCAAAGTGTCGGATTACTGTGGTAAACTGCTCCGCTTAAAACCACATGGCTTTACTGCCTCCGTCATCACTAAAGGTGTGTGTTTGTGTGATTTGTATTGCTCTTTTCCCAGTACATGTGTTCCAAAGATGTTAATAATTATACTGTCTTAACATCTTAATGACTCGTAGTCACATTTATCAGATAAGAGCTGGACAATCACAGTTACATTTTGTGACAACATAAATCAAGCACTTGAAATGTGCTGTATAATATCACAGTATGTGAGTGTATTTTATACATGCAGATAAAGTTGGACATACTTATTGTAGTTGTATAATTAGTTTATAATTACAAATTTGTGACCCTGGAGCACAAAACCAGTCATAAGGGTCAATTTTTCGAAATTAATCGAAACTATTTTAATATATGGAATCTGAGGGTGCAAAAAAAATCTAAATATTGAGAAAATCATCTTTAAAGTTGTCCAGATTAAGTTCTTAGCAATGCATATTACTAATCAAAAATTAAGTTTTGATATATTTACTGTAGGAACTTTACAAAATATCTTCATGGAACATGATCTTTACTTAATATCCTGATGATTTTTGGCATAAAAGAAAAATGGATCATTTTGACCCATACGGTGTATTGTTGGCTACTGCTACAAATATACCCGTGAGACTTAAGACTGGTTTTGTGCTCCAGGGTCACATTTGTTCATTTGAGTTAATAATTTGATATCTGCTGATATTGAGCATTATGAAACCTTTGAGGTTTTGTTGAGTTTATACCAATTTAGTGGTGCGTTACTGATATGGTTAAATGACGCATATAAATGGCACCAATTAAGCGGTTTAACTGAGCTTATTGAAAGTCATGGAATAATGCTTACTGCATCACATCTTTAGTCCTTGAGTGCTGTGGAAAGGAACAAAATACACTTGATGCTGGATAATGGAGAGAAAAAAAGCTTCGTGAGAAACCAGGCGACAGCGGAGAGACAGTTCTCCTGATTGTACAGTCCATATGATGGCGGTGATGTGTTGTGATAGTAAAGACGATCGGACACAGTCAGGAGTGAACCGTGAGTGTGTTTCAGCTCTGTTGGGGCTGCTGCTGTTCGGGGTGGTCTGGTCCGTGACGGGGTCCGCGTGTCTGCCGGGACAGAACCTCTTCGGCCTGGTGATTCTGCTCCTGTCGGCCGTGTGCGGAGGAAAACTCATCAGCGTCTTCAGATTACCCAGAACCCCTCCAATACCAGCTCTACTGGGTAAACAACCCTAAATGTGTGCTAAAGTAGTGGTTATCTAAGACTGACAACTATTTATCTGACAGTACATATATCAGGGATTTGTATGAATGTTTTTTTATGCTCATGCGTTCAGTATCTGTGATCGTGATGTCATATATTGTGTGTGTGTGTGTGTGTGTGTGTGTTTCAGGGATGCTGCTGGCCGGTGTGGTGTTGCGTAACGTGCCGTACATCACAGACGCTGTGTATATTGATCAGAACTGGTCTGCGGCTCTGAGAAACATATCTCTCGCTGTGATTCTCACCAGGGCTGGTCTGGGACTCAATGCTGCTGTATGTGTGTGTGTGTGTGTGTGTGTGTGTGTTTCAGGCTCTATAATTGTTAAAGTATACAGGTTTGTATTTGCTTGTGAACAGTTTTGGGAAAAGTTACTTTTAAAAGTAATGCATTACAATATTGCATTACTCCCTAAAAAAGTAACTAATTATGTTACTTTGTTACTTTTTGTGGAAAGTAATGCGTTATGTTACTTTTGCGTTACTTTTCAAATCAGGGCAGAGCTTGCTTTGTTTTTAATATAAAAAGATCTATTTTGGCAAATGTAAAAACCTTTTCACAGCAAAAGTCTCAGACTGAAGGAAAAGTACAGTAGACCGCAGAAGAAGAACATAAAAAAAAGAACAAATATTAAGTTATCTTGTGTCATTTTTGCGTATTCGTATGGTTGAATTGGATCATTGTAGGTCAGCAGCAAAGACACTGGTTAATCAAATGGGATTAAATGCATAAAGGATATTTGTGTTATTTAATATTAAGGATGGGACAATACATCGATTCGTGGATCGATTCTGAGATCTTCTGAATGCATCGTCATTGTCTTCGGAATCGATTCTGAGTTCAGATTTGAGCAGCAGACTGTGCTCTAATCTAGTTTATATCCGCGCACTCAAATGTTCATGAAGAAGAGTGAAGAAGAGAAGCTGCGCGTTCATGTGCGAGTCATGTCATTCCACGTCGGCTCTGAATGATTTAATGACGAGAGATTATTGTAAACACCCTTGTAATTCGCTTCAACCTTTTTAAATTGTATAAATGATCATTTTAGCTTCAAGTGCGCGTAAGGATTTGAAAACAAGCAGAGCACGACTGTTTCTGAAGCAGCAGCGCCATCTGCTGTTCAAAACTAAACTCAGGATCGATTTGAGAAAGAATCGGGATGTGTTCGGAAAATCTGGAATCGACGCTGAATCGTTTCTCGATTCGCGTTGCAACGATTTATCGTCCAATTCCTAATTAACATATTTAATTATTGCAGGTTTGCATCCTATTCTGAGTTACATTTCTGTTTTTTTTTTTTTCATTTTGAGGAACACTGAATCTAAAACTAAAGTAACATCAATAAATGGAAAAACTATACTCAAATATTTTCTTGTCAATTAAAAAGTAATGCGTTACTTTACTAGTTACTTGCAAAAAAAAAAGTAATCTGATTACATGCCTTATTGAACATGGACTAGTCAACATAGAAAATAGGAACAGAAAAGGAATAGAAAATATTTACTGTTTGATTCACCCAAACGGTAAATCAGAGTGACAGCTTCCGCTGAATGCAGTGTGCGCGTCTGTGATTGGTTCTGCAGACAAACCGACAGATGGCGCTGTCGACCACAGAAACACAGCGCGGCTCGAAGGGCGTTTGTTTACGTCTGTGAAGCGGCAGCAGCGGAGGGGTTTGTAAGCGCTAGAGTTGTGTCATGTTGCTATGGAAATAAACAAACGTATCATTAGGGTTTTGGATCTGTAGATTCATTTATGGCTGTGTGATCAGCCTCACCGCTGTCATTACTCGATTATATTCATTTCCAATGGATTTGACATTTTGTAATGAAATGAAAACCCTGCGCTTGTTTCTATTTCGCAAACAGTTTCTTATATCATTAGTCACGGTTAAACTTAAAAGACGCGTGTGCAGAAAGGAGCTCAATTACATTGAAATATGTTGAAATTTGAAGCTGATTTTTAAAAATATATTACTATATTTGCTGTCGGACTTGCCATTTACCTTACATTTAGCACTTATTTTGTGCTTTTGTTTCTGTTTGTTATCTATCATTTGTGATTTTCCCCTGTCCTGCTGCTTTCCAGTTGTGTCCCTTGAGCATACAACTATAGATTTAAAAAAAAAAAAAAAAAATTCTTTAATAAATTAGCTATGGGTATAACACAGATATTTCAGTTAAAATGTAACATAAAATTAGGTTAAGGCAAACTGTTCAAGTATTTGTTAACAAATTTCTTGGTGGAAATTTCTAATACCACATTAATAAAATCAGAAAAATAAATAAATAAATAGCCTCCTCCCCAACCAATACTGAACTGTACCAAAACTGTGACTGTTTAACCGTTACAGCATTACAGTAGAAAATATTATTAACATGATACAAACTGACTACAGTATGAGATGAGCTCACTAATGTAATCAAACGTGTGTGTGTGTGTTCATTGCAGGCCCTGCGGCGTTTGAAGGCGGTGTGTGTGCGTGTTGCTGTGGGTCCGTGTCTTACGGAGGCGTGTACGGTGGCTGTAGTGTCTCATTTTCTGCTGGAATTGCCCTGGATATGGAGCTTCATGCTCGGGTAACAAATCATTCAGTGTTTGTCTTCTGTCAGTTTTCATTGTTAACCGGTTTGAGTTCACACTGATGAAGTGGTAGTGTCTGATCGGTGAATGTGGTGTGTAGTTTCGTTCTGGCCGCCGTCTCTCCGGCCGTGGTGGTTCCGTCCATGCTGCTCCTGCAGTCGGACGGGTTTGGTGTTCAGAAAGGAGTTCCAACACTCCTGATGGCTGCTGGGAGCTTCGACGACATCCTCGCCATCACTGGATTCACCACATGCCTGGGCATCGCCTTCGGAACCGGTATCACACACACACACACTCACTCTTACGCGTGTTTTCCGGGTTCATTCCGTAGATGTAATGGCTTTTCTACTGTACAAACTGTATTTTCTACGCCCTTATCCTAAACCTACCCCTCACACAAAACTATAGACATATTTTTACTCTTTATTCTCAAAACACTTCATTCTGTGTGATGTATAAGCTTAAAAAATATCCAAACAAGAACAAGGATTTTGGATTTAGTCATCTTTGTGAGAACATTTTGTCCTCGTAGTGTGTAGACAGTCATTTCTGCACAAGTATTGTGTGATTCCAGTGTTTCATCTTGAAAAAAAAAGTGTTTGTTCTTCAAAGGATCCACGTGGATGAACGTGCTTAAAGGAGTTCTGGAGGTGCTGGCAGGAGTTCTGGCAGGAGGAGTCATGGGACTTCTGCTCCATTTCCTGCCCAGCGAAGATCAGGTGACACTCACACAAACACACAACCTCATTCATTTCACTATGTTGATAAGGACGTCTCATTCAGTGTCAAATCAACCAAATTGTAGAAACTTACCAAGCTCAAATGTATGATTTTGTTTGGGTTTTTTTTTGAAGAAAGACACACATCTGTGACACTTACTGTTGTGTAGTAATCCACTATTCTCCATAGGAAAGTCAAAATAACATTTTCACCTGAGATTCAGAGCTTAAACACAAGGAATTAAAGTATTTTTCTAAAGCTGGCAGCATCATGATGTTATTTTCACACAGATTGGTAGTTCTGTCAGTAAATCTGTTGTCTGTGGTGCATTATAATCCAGTGGTGACAGTAGGGGTGTGTGATATTCCCCCCAAAAAAAATCTCAATATTTTCTGTGATAACAATGTTTAGATGATATTTTGCTGAGTGTGTTATTGTTCTGGTATCTTAAGCACTAAATTTTTTAATACTCTTCATGTTCTGTGTGGTCAGTTCACACTACCGGAAATTAATCTTTTCCAATAGGTTTAAATTGATTTTTACATTTTATGGGCATTTTAACCTTTATAAAGCCATTTTTTTTTCTAAAAGTGTGCATTATCTTTTGAGTTAAATCCTTACATTTGTGTTGTTACCAAGCAAATTAAATCAGTATCAACAAAATTCATCTTTGCAATGCAGAGGAAACACAGAAGCTGCATCTGAAGTGGCGTTTAGATGCGTTTACACACTGTTTAATGCAGCTCATGAATGCGTTTAATGTGCAGTTACAAATGCATAAATAATGTTTTGATATTTTAAACATAAAATGTTGAATACTGATATTTAAAATTATTTCAATAATAAAAAGATACTGGAATTAAATCACCAGTAGGTGTCAGCAAGTCACTGTTAATAATCGAGTCATTGTGACTGAACGAGTTAACCAATTCATTGGAACGAAACACCCTCTTGTTGCTCAGAGTTTTGCAAAACAGTGCTGTGTCTGGAATGATTTTTGTTGCAAAATAGAGCTAAAACAGGTGATATGGTGTCTAAAACATAAGTGTCTTAATTCTTGTCTACTGAACTGTTGTAAAAAAATCAATGTCACATTTGTAATCATGGTCATTTTTGGAGAAGAAAACGGCACTCTTCATATGATATTGATTAACTATATGAAGTGTAATAAATCTATACATTTTCTGTTCCCATGTCTTGAATTTGTGATCATTGTTAATGTATTTTAATAGACTGAATCATGCAGTGAAAGAACACACTGTTAATGCATTAGCACAATGGTTTTCATGGTTTGAACAGTTTTTGCAAAATACTGGATAACGTCAAATTAAACATCGTTAAAACAACGATATATGTCACACACCCCTAGGTTACAGCTCAAAAATGTTTTTGTTTTTTTTTTCGCAAAGTTTGCATGGCTGAAACTCAGCGAGTATTAAAGATCTCAGTATCCTTAACGAACTTTTCTTTTGGATGTGTGTGTGTGTGTGTGTAGTCAGATGTGGTGTTGCGGCGCTGCTGTCTGCTCTTGGGTCTGTCCGTGTTCAGTGTTTTCGGCAGTCGTGCGGCGGGTCTGGGCGGTGCCGGCGGTCTGTGCACACTCGTCCTGGCCTTCATCGCTGGACTCAGCTGGAAAGAGCAAAAGGTGAAAGAGCATCTCCAGGACGGTGTTCAGCGCTCACTGTCACTTTCAGTAGGAATATATTCACATCTCTCATCCCAAGACTCATGTATCAACTAGAATTTGACTTCACTCGCTTATTCATGTGGTCAGAACTCCTAAAAACTATTTCTTTGACTTGACCTGAAGGGCACGTTATGCTTTTGTGTGTGTGTGTACTTGTACATTTGTGACCAAATGTCCCCACAAGGATAGTAAAACCTGAAATTGCGGTCCCCACAATGTTAAAAAATGATTAAAAATAGTAAATGGTGTTTATCTGAAAGTGTAACTATGCAAACATGTTTTCTGTGAGGGCTAGGTTTAGGGTTAGGGTTGGGTTAGGGGACAGACAATATCGTTTTGTCAGTCTATGGAAAGTCCCCACAATTCACAAAAACAAACGTGTGTGTGTGTGTGTTCAGGCTCCAGTGGCGGCGGTGGTGGGCAGGTTCTGGGACGTCTTTCAGCCGCTCTTGTTTGGTCTGATTGGAGCAGAAATCAACATCTCGTCTCTCAGCGCTTACACTGTCGGTCAGTCGCAGAATCTCACAGAAACTCTTCTGTTTTTACATTGTAACTCAAGCATTAGTCAGTATGTCTGTCAAGACTTTCTTTCAAGTATCTTTTTTGACTTGGACAAGCCCTAGATTACAGACAAACTTGTTTTTGTGTGTGTGTAGGTTTGGGTGTCTCCTCTCTGTGTGTGGGTTTGCTGGTCCGTGTTTTGGTGACGTTCTGTGTGGTTCTGTTTGCTGGTTTTAATATGAAGGAGAAGATCTTTATATCTCTGGCTTGGATGCCCAAAGCTACAGTACAAGTGAGTCCAGATGAAAACTTTGTTGAAATCCATCAGTTTAGCAGGAAATGACATCACTGTTATGTCGTCCTTCATATGTGTGTGTGTTTGTGTGTGTTTAGGCAGCTATCGGCTCCACGGCGTTGGACATGGCCCGCAGTGTTGGAGATGAGCAGCTACAGAATTATGGGATGGATGTTCTGACTGTGGCCGTTCTTGCGATTCTCATCACGGCACCGATCGGAGCGCTTGCCATCGGCCTCTCCGGACCCAAACTACTGCAGCAGGAAACACACACGCTGGGTGAGCGGTTGGGCTGATGGTGTAGCCCTAATATGAAGCCCTTATGTTTGCTTTAATACAACATCAAACAGTTCTAAAAAAAAATTGAAAGCAAATATGAATATGATATGAACATAATATAAATCCCTTGTGTTTGCTTTTATAGAGTATTAAAACATTTTTGAGAAAATTGGAAGCAATTTGCTTTGATGGTGCAATAATCGCCTCTGAATTGTCAAATATGCCTAGTTTAAGGGTCTATAAAATAAGATAGGTAATATAAACACAGCCCAAAATATGGATTTTGTTAGAGCAGTAGGTCTAATATGAAGCGCTTATGTTTGCTTTAATATAACATCAAACAGGTCCAAAAAAAGTAACTGGTGATTATTGCACCATTAGCCCTATTTGCGGTCTATTGTCAAATGTTCAATTCAAGTGTCCATAAAATAAGATTGGGCTGATGGTGCAATAAATGCCTGTGTTTTGACAAACAATGCAAGTTTAAGGGTCCATAAATTAAAAAGTGCTCAAAATTTTAGCCCTAGAATGAAGCCATTGTCAAATTTAATACACCATGAAACACAAATTGGGCTGATGGTGCAGTAAACACCTGTGTTTTGTGAAATATTTTAAACTTAAACTTGGCATAAACTGGTCATGTAAAAGCTACTCAACATTTGGATTTTGTTAGAACAGTAGCCCTTATACTCGCTTTAGTACATCATGAAAAAGTCCAGAGAAAACTGATGGTTGATGGTGCAATAAGCAACTGTGTATTGACAGTTGAAAGTTTAAGGGTCCATAAAATAAAAATAGTCAAGTAAAAACAGGCCAAACTTGAAATTCTGTTCGAGCAGTAGTTCTAGTATGATCTGTTTTAACACACTGTTGAAAAAGTTCTGAGAAACTGAGTGAATTGGGCCAATGGTGCAATCATCATCTGTGTGTTTTGTCAAATATGCCCGGTTCAAGGGTCTATAAAAAAGATTAGCAAAAGCCTTCACAACACTTCATCAGTTTTATCAGACTCTGCGTGTTTCTAGATAATGACAGTAATGATCACGTCTGTTGTGTTGTAGATGGCGCTCGTGTCGACGGTCTGGAATCCAAACTCTGAATCTCATCGTGCTTCTATGAGTCTGTTTCGTTCACACTAAATCTTTATTAATACTGTTCTGCCTGTCTGTGACAGCAACATTCTGTGCAATAAAACACTTTGTCTGTCTCTGTACTCGTGTGTTTTGAGTTTTTAAAACCGTTGATCAAGAACACAATCTGTCAATCAGTGAAACATGAGAACAGGAGTATATTCATTAAGCTCTGGTGATGTAATGATGGCTTTAATGACACACTGGAGTCCTGCATCACTGTCTGTTTTCATGAATCATGAGTTTCTAGTGGCTCCTGCTGATGTGACGTGAGTCATTTTAACTGCAGGAAGAACAGACATTATACAGTCGTTCTGTCTGGAACTCGTCTCGTCTCTATACACCTTTTTCCTGAATGTGGAAGTTTGTCCGCCTCATGCACATCCTTTACATGTTTTAGTCAAATTAATGCACAGCTTAGCTCTGTGTACAGTTTTATGTGTCGTTATATTTAAAAAAAAATGTTTAATTCAGTTCATCTTTTTACCCCATTTTAACACGTATTTCTATAGACACCAGTGAAAGTCACGTGACGGCACTCATCGGTTACTCAGGATGAATGTGGACACTGAGACGTTATTCATTGAAATGAAAAGTGTGTCCCATAGTTTTTAAATGACCGCTGATTAAAATTCCGTTCTTATCTGTGACCAGTGACAAATGTCAAACCTCACATCGGATTAGTTTCCATTGTTATGCTGATGATACTCAACTATATATCTCAACAAGACCAGATGACACTTCTGAATTATCGAAGTTCACAGAGTGCGTTAAAAATGTAAAAGATTGGATGACCAATAATTTTCTGCTATTAAATTCAGATAAGACAGAGATATTACTTATTGGACCTAAAAACAATACACAGAATCTTTTGACTTACAATTTACAACTAGACGGATGTACTGTTACTTCCACTACAGTCAAAAGCCTGGGTGTTATATTAGACAGCAACTTGTCTTTTGAAAATCATATTTCTCATGTTACAAAAACAGCATTCTTCCATCTTAGAAACATTGCCGAGCTGCGAAACATGTGACCTGTTTCTGACGCAGAAAAGCTAGTTCATGCATTCATGAGCTCTAGACTGGACTATTGTAATGCACTACTAGGTGTTTGTCCTGCATCTTTAATAAACAAGCTACAGATAGTCCAAAATGCAGCTGCTAGAGTCCTTACCAGGCCAAGAAAATATGATCATATTACCCCAATTTTAAAGTCTCTGCACTGGCTGCCTATTAGGTTCCACATCAGCTATAAAATAGCACTTCTTACCTATAAGGCACTTAACAGTTTAGCTCCTGCGTACCTAACTAGTCTTCTACCACGCTACAATCCATCACGCTCCCTAAGGTCGCAAAACTCTGGACTGTTGGTAGTTCCTAGGATAGCAAAGTCCACTAAAGGAAGTAGAGCTTTTTCACATTTGGCTCCCAAACTCTGGAACAGCCTTCCTGATAACGTTCGGGGTTCAGACACACTCTCTCTGTTTAAATCTAGATTAAAGACACATCTTTTTAGCCAAGCATTCAAATAATGAATCTCATAAACTTTTCCTGCAGTTATATCTGATCAAATGTTCATTATTAATCTTTTAGCTCTGGTTTAACAAACCTTCCTTTTCTTGGTTTGAACAGCAGCTACGCTAATTATGTTCCTATTTGTTCTCTGTTTCTGTCATGGGATTGACATCGCGTGGTAACTATGAATTCACAAGCTCCAGTCTGGATCCAGAACACTTAAGAAGAGATGATGCCAACCCCACAGAGGACTTCAGATGATGCCAACCCTGAAAACATACAGCACTACCGAATTCTGCTACTAATTTATAGTGTTCTTTGTCTGTTTGATTACGTCATTAATTGATCTTTACCACACATCTCTGCCATATGTACATCAAGCTACTACTACATATATTGTAAAAATGTCAATTTGGTGTAAAGCTGCTTTGCAACGATATGTATCGTGAAAAGCGCTATACAAATAAATTTAAATTGAATTGAAAATTGAACATTTGCCAATGGCAACTGTTCATATTCACTTTTCATATTTTTG